>NC_060236.1:14766018-14858518 GCF_021155775.2 Neodiprion pinetum | reverse complement strand
TTTGAAATTATGTATAATCATCAAAAAATCCCAAATATTTTTATTTATTTGCTTATTTTTTATTTTATTTAATTTTTTTATGATTTGTTCATTTACAATTATTTTTTATTTAATTACATCATTTACCTCAATTACCTTCATTCATATTCTATTACATTAATGTATAATATAAATATATTTGAATATTTATATACATATATATACATTTATATATATATATATATATACACATATATATATATACACATATATATATATATTCATGTAATGAATATATATACGTATATCATAATTTTCAATTTACTTTTAAAAAAAGGGAAATTGAGAAAAAAAATTTTTCCCACAACATTTCAATTTTTTAAAATTATGTATAATCATCAGAAACATCCTGAATATTCTTAATTATTTGCTCATTTTTCATTTTATTTCATTTTTTCACAATTTTTTCCATTCACAAGCATTTTTTATTTTATCACATTATTTACCTCAATTACCTTTATTTATATTCTATTATATTAATGTATAATATAAATATATATATATACATATATATAGTATAATTTTCAATTTAATTTGAAAAAATGGGAAATTGAAAAAAAAAAAATTTTTCTCACATTATTTCAATTTTTTGAAATTATGTATAATTATCAGAAAAATCCTAAATATTTTTGATTATTCGCTTATTTTTTATTTCATTTCATTGTTTTATAATTTTTTCCATTAACAATTAATTTTTATTTCATTACATTATTCACCTCAATTACCTACATTGATATTCTATTATATTGATTTATGATATAAATATATATGAATATATTTATATATCTATATACATATATATGCCCCTCACGCGACTCTGACCGCGCTTGCGTCTCAACCCCTCAGCCGGGCATCCACCCTGAGCGTCGCGCATTGCCTTTCGCGCAACCTCGGCCGAGCTTGACGCATGTCCTGACGGCCTCCGATTGACTGATAGAAGCCCAGCATTACCTTCAGCTGCACTCTGACTGTGGCCGGGTCAATGAGACGCCCCCACGGATCGACTCTGGGATCACGCGCACTGCCTTTTGCTTGACTGTGACCGTACCTCACTCGTGTCCCCACGGCCTCAGATTGACTGCGGGACGCCCTCCAGCGCCTCCTGCTCCACTCTAACGATGCTCGTATCGAGTCCCCACAGCCACCGATCGACTCTGGGACGACGCGCATTGCCTTTTGCTCGACTGCGTCCATGCCTATCACGTGTCCCTACGGCCTCTGATCGACTGCAGGACGCCCTCCAGCGCCCCTCGCTCCACTCTAACGATGCTCGTGTCGTGTCCCCACTATCACCGATCGACTCTGGGACGACGCGCATTGCCTTTTGCTCGACTGTGCCCATGCCTATCACGTGTTTCCACGGCCTCTGACCTACCGCGGGTCGTCCTCCAGCGCCCCTCACTTTACTCTGACGATGCTCGTGTCGTGTCCCCACTGCCACCAATCGTCTCTGGGACGACGCGCATTGCCATTTGCTCGACTGTGACCTCGCCTAACACAAGTCCCCACGTTCTCTGATCGACTGCGGGACGCCCTCCAGCGCCTTTCGCTCCACACCATCGATGCTTGTGTCGAGTCCCTACTGCTCTTGATCGACTCTGGCACGACGCGCATTGCTTTTTGCTCGACTGTGTCTGTGTCTAACACGTGTCCCCGCGGCCTCAGATCGACTGCGGGACGCCCTCCAGCGCCTCCAGCTCTACTTTAGCGATGCTCGTGTCGAGTCCCCACTCCCACCGATCGACTCTGGGACCACGCGCATTGCCTTCTGCTTGACTGTGACCGTGCCTAACTCGTATTCCCGCGGCCTCAGATCGACTGCGGGACACCCTCCAACGCCTCCTGCTCCACTCTAAGAATGCTCGTGTCCAGTCTCTACTGCCTCCGATCGACTCTCGGACGACGCGCATTGCCTTCTGTTTGACTGTGATCGTGCCTCACACGAGTCCCTACAGCCACCGATCGACTCTAGGACGACGCGCATTGCCTTTTGCTCGATTGTGACCGTGCCAAACACGTGTCCTCACGTCCTCAGATCGACTGCGGGACACCCTCCAACGCCTCCTGCTCCGCTTCAGCGATGCTCATGTCAAGTCCCCACTCCCACCAACCGACTCTGGGACGACGCGCATCGCCTTTTGCTCGACTGTTACTGTGCTAAACACGAGTCCTTACGACCTCATATCAACTGCGGGACCACTCTCCAACGCCTCCAGCTCTACTCTGACGATGCTCGTGTCAAGACCACATTGCCACCGATCGACACTGGCACGACGCGCAATGCCTTTTGCTCGACTGTGACTGTGCTGAACACGAGTCCCTTCTGCCTCCGATCGACTCAGGGACGACGCGCTCGCCTTCTGCTCGACTGTGACCGTCCCTAACACAAGTCCTCACTGCCTCCAATCGACTCGGAGACAACGCGCATCGCCTTTTGCTCGACTGTGACCTCGCCTAACACGAATCCCCACTGCCTCCGATTGACTCTGGGACGACGCGCATTGCCTTTTGCTCGATTGTGACCGTGACGAAAACGTGTCCTCACGACCTCAGATCGACTGCGGGACACCCTTCTACGCCTCCTGTTTCACTCCAACGATGCTCGTGTTCAGTCCCTACTGCCACTGATCGACTCCGGGACGACGCGCATTGCCTTTTGCTCGATTGTGACCGTGCCAAACACGTGTCCTCACGACCTCAGATCGACTGCGGGACACCCTCCGACGCCTCCAGCTCCACTCTAACGATGCTGGTGTCCAGTCCCTACTGCCACTGATCGACTCTGGGACGACGCGCATTGCCTTTTGCTTGATTGTGACCGTGACAAACACGTGTCTTCACGACCTCGGATCGACTGCGGGACACCCTCCAACGCCTCCTGCTCCACTCTAACGATGCTCGTGTTCAGTCCCTACTGCCACCGATCGACTCTGGGACGACGCGCATCGCCATTTGCCCGACTGTGACCGTGCCTAACTCGCAACACCGCGGCCTCAGATCGACTGCGGGACGCCCTCCAGCGCCTCCTGCACCACTCTAGCAATGCTCATGTCGAGTCTCCACGGCCATCGATCGACTCTGGGACGACGCGTATTGCCTATTGCTCGACCGTGACCGTGCCTCACACGCGTCCCCACGGCCTCAGATCGACTGCGGAACACCCTACAACGCCTCCTGCTTCACACTAACGATGCTCGTGTTCTGTCCCTACCGCCACTGATCGACTCTGGGACGACGCGCATAGCCTTCTGCTCGACTGTGACCGTGCCCAACACGAGTCCCCACAGCCACCGATGAACTCTAGGACGACGCGCATTGCCTTTTGCTCGACCGTGATCGTGCCTCACACGCGTCACCACGGCCTCAGATCGACTGCGGGACACCCTCCAACGCCTTCTGCTTGACTCTAACAATGCTCGTGTTCTGTCCCTACTGCTACTGATCGACTCTGGGACGACGCGCATTGCCTTTTGCTCGACTGTGATCGTGCCAAACACGTGTCCTCACGACCCCGTATCGACTGCGGGACACCCTCCAACGCCTCCAGCTCTACTCCGACGATGATCGTGTCAAGACCACATTGCCACCGATCGACACTGGCACGACGCGCATTGCCTCTTGCGTGACTGTGCCCCTGCTTAACAAGAGTCCCCACTGCTTCCGATCGACTCTAGGACGACGCGCATCGCCTTATGCTTGACCGTGACCGTGGCAAACACGAGTCCCCACTGCCTCTGATCGACTCTCAGACGACGCGCATTGCCTTTTGCTCGACTGTGACCGTGCACAACACTGGTCCCTACAGCCACCGATCGACTCTAGGACGACGAGCATTGCCTTTTGCCGGACCGTGACCGTGGCAAACACAAGTCCCCACGGCCTCTGAACAACTGCGGGAGGTCATCCAACGACTTCTGCTCCACTCTGACAATGCTTGTGTCGAGTTCACGTTGCCATTGATCAACTCTGAGTCGTCGCGCCACGCCTTTTGCTCGACTGTGACAGTGCATCGTCGGTATGAAGGAGGAGGCGTTGGACAGCCACCCGCAGTCGATCCGAGGCTGTGTGGACACGTGTTAGGCACAGGCACAGACGAGCAGAAGGCAATGCGCGTCGTCCCAGAGTCGATCGGAGGCAGTGGGGACTTGTGTTCGGCAAGGTCACAGTCGAGCGGAAGGCAATGCGCGTCGTCCCGCAGTCGATCTGAGGTCGTGTGGACACGTGTAGGGCACGGGCACAGTCGAGCAGAAGGCAATGCGCGTCGTCCCAGAGTCGATCGGAGGCAGTGGGGACTTGTGTTAGGCAAGGTCACAGTCGAGCGGTAGGCAATGCGCGTCGTCCCGCAGTCGATCTGAGGTCGTGTGGACACGTGTAGGGCACGGGCACAGTCAAGCAAAAGGCAATGCGCGTCGTCCCGGAGTCGATCGGTGGCAGTGGGGACTTGACACGAGTATCGTTAGAGTGAAGCAAGGGGCGCTGGAGGGCGCATCGCAGTGGGTCAGAGGCCGTAGGGAGAGGTGTTGGGCACGGTCACAGTCGAGCAAAAGGCAATGCGCGTCGTGCCGGTGTCGATCGGTGGCAATGTGGTCTTGACACGAGCATCGTCAGAGTAGACCTGGAGGCGTTGGAGAGTGTCCCGCAGTTGATATGAGGTCGTGAGGACTTGTGTTTGGCACAGTAACAGTCGAGCTAAAGGCGATGCGCGTCGTCCCAGAGTCGATTGGTGGGAGTAGGGACTCGACATGAGCATCGCTAAAGTGGAGCAGAAGCCGTTTGAGTTTGTCCCGCAGTCGATCTGAGGACGTGAGGACACGTGTTTGGCACAGTCACAAACGAGCGAAAGGCGATGCGCGTCGTCCCGGAGACGATCGGTGGCAGTGGGGACTCGACACGAGCATTGTTGGTGTGGAGCTGGAGGCGCTGGAGGGCACCCCGCAGTAGGTCAGAGGTCGTGAGGAGACGTGTTGGGCACGGTCACAGTCGAGCAAAAGGCAATGCGCGTCGTCCCAGAGTCGATCGGTGGCAGTGGGGACTCGGACACGAGTATCGTTAGAGTGAAGCAAGGGGCGCTGGAGGGCGCATCGCAGTGGGTCAGAGGCCGTAGGGAGAGGTGTTGGGCACGGTCACAGTCGAGCAAAAGGCCTCTGATCGACGTCGGGACGCCCTTCTCCACCTCCCTCTTTACTCCAACGATGCACGTGTCGGGTCCCCACTGCCACCAATGAACCTTAGGGACGACGCGCATTGCCTTTTGCTCGACCGTGACCGTGCCTGACACGTGTCCCCACGGCCTCTGATCGACTGCGGGACACCCTCCAACGCCTACTGCTCCACTCTAGCAATGCTCATGTCGAGTCTCCACAGCCACCGATCGACTCTGGGACGACGCGCATTGCCTATTGCTCGACCGTGACCGTGCCTCACACGCGTCCCCACAGCATCAGATCGACTGCGGGACACCCTCCAACGCCTCCTGCTCCACTCTAACGATGCTCGTGTCCAGTCCCTGCTGCCACTGATCGACTCTGGGACGTCGCGCATTGCCTTTTGCTCGATTGTGAAGTAACGAACACGTGTCTTAACGACCTCAGATCGACAGCGGGACACCCTCCGACGCCTCCTGCTCCACTCTAGCGATGCTCATGTCAAGTCCCCACAGCCACCGATCGACTCTGGGACGACGCGCATTGCCTTTTGCTCGATTGTGACCGTGCCAAACACGTGTCCTTACGTCCTCAGATCGACTGCGGGACGCCCTTCAGCGCCTCCTGCTCCACTTTAGCGATGCTCATGTCGAGTCCCCACACCCGCCAATCGACTCAGGGACGACGCGCATCGCCTTTTGCTCGACTGTTACCGTGCCAAACGCGTGTCCTTACGGCCTCAGATCGACTGCGGGACGCCCTCTAGCGCCTCCTGCACCACTCTAGCAATGCTCATGTCGAGTCTCCACAGCCACCGATCGACTCTGGGACGACGCGCATTGCCTATTGCTCGACCGTGACCGTGCCTCACACGCGTCCCCACAGCCTCAGATTGACTGCGGGACACCCTCCAACGCCTCCTGCTTTACACTAACGATGCTCGTGTTCTGTCCCTACCACCACTGATCGACTCTGGGACGACGCGCATCGCCTTCTGCTCTACTGTTACTGTGCCAAACACAAGTCCTCACGACCTCATATCAACTGCGGGACACTCTCCAACGCCTCCAGCTCTACTCTGACGATGCTTGTGTCAAGACCACATTGCCACCGATCGACACTGGCAGGACGCGCATTGCCTTCTGCTCGACTGTGACCGTGCTGAACACGAGTCCCTACTGCCTCCCATCGACTCAGGGACGACGCGCTCGCCGTCTGCTCGACTGTGACCGTCCCTAACACAAGTCCTCACTGCCTCCGATCGACTCGGAGACGACGCGCATTGCCTTTTGCTCGACTGTGACCTTGCCTAACGCGAGTCCCCACTGCCTCCGATTGACTCTGGGACGACGCGCATTGCCTTTTGCTCGATTGTGACCGTGACAAACACGTGTCCTCACGACCTCAGATCGACTGCGGGACACCCTCCGACGCCTCCTGCTCCACTCTAACGATGCTGGTGTCCAGTCCCTACTGCCACTGATCGACTCTGGGACGACGCGCATTGCCTTTTGCTCGATTGTGACCGTGCCAAACACGTGTCCTCACGACCTCAGATCGACTGCGGGACACCCTCCGACGCCTCCTGCTCCACTCTAACGATGCTCGTGTTCAGTCCCTACTGCCACTGATCGACTCTGGGACGACGCGCATTGCCTTTTGCTCGACTGTGACCGTGCCTAACTCGTGTCCACGCGGCCTCAGATCGACTGCGGGACGCCCTCCAGCGCCTCCTGCTCCACTTTAGCGATGCTCATGTCAAGTCCCCACTCCCACCCATCGACTCTGGGACGACGCGCATTGCCTTTTGCTCAATTGTGACCGTGCCAAACACGTGTCCTCACGACCTCAGATCGACTGCGGGACACCTTCCGACGCCTCCTGCTCCACTCTAACGACGCTGGTGTCCAGTCCCTACAGCCACTGATCGACTCAGGGACGACGCGCATTGCCTATTGCTCGATTGTGACCGTGACAAACACGTGTCCTCACGACCTCAGATCGACGGCGGGACACCCACCAACGCCTCCTGCTCCACTCTAACGATGCTCGTGTTCAGTCCCTACTGCCACTGATCGACTCTGGGACGACGCGCATTGCCTTTTGCTCGACTGTGACCGTGCCTAACTCGTGTCCACTCGGCCTCAGATCGACTGCGGGACGCCCTCCAGCGCCTTCTGCTCCACTTTAGCGATGCTCATGTCAAGTCCCCACTCCCACCCATCGACTCTGGGACGACGCGCATTGCCTTTTGCTCGACCGTGACCGTGCCTAACACGTGTCCCTACGGCCTCCGATCGACTGCGGGACACCCTCCGAAGCCTCCTGCTCTACTCTAACGATGCTCACGTCCAGTCCCTACAGCTACTGATCGACTCTGGGACGACGCGCATTGCCTTTTGCTCAATTGTGACCGTGCCAAACACGTGTCCTCACGACCTCAGATCGACTGCAGGACACCCTCCGACGCCTCCTGCTCCACTCTAACGATGCTGGTGTCCAGTCCCTACTGCCACTGATCGACTCTGGGACGACGCGCATTGCCTTTTGCTCGATTGTGACCGTGACAGACACGAGTCCTCACGACCTCAGATCGACTGCGGGACACCCTCCAACGCCTCCTGCTCCACTCTAACGATGCTCGTGTTCAGTCCCTACTGCCACTGATCGACTCTGGGACGACGCGTATTGCCTTTCGCTCGACTGTGACCGTGCCTAACTCGTGTCCACGCGGCCTCAGATCGACTGCGGGACGCCCCCCGGCGCCTCCTGCTTCACTTTAGCGATGCTCATGTCAAGTACCCACTCCCACCCATCGACTCTGGGACGATGCGTATTGCCTTTTGCTCGATTGTGACCGTGCCAAACACGTGTCCTCACGACCCCAGATCGACTGCAGGACACCCTCCGACGCCTCCTGCTCCACTCTAACGATGCTGGTGTAAAGTCCCTACAGCCACTGATCGACTCAGGGACGACGCGCATTGCCTTTCGCTCGATTGTGACCGTGCCGAACACGTGTCCCTACGGCCTCCGATCGACTGCGGGACACCCTCCAACGCCTCCAGCTCTACTCTGACGATGATCGTGTCAAGACCACATTGCCACCGATCGACACTGGCACGACGCGCATTGCCTTCAGCGTGACTGTGCCCGTGCTCAACAAGAGTCCCCACTGCTTTTGATCAACTCTAGGACGACGCGCATTGCCTTGTGCTTGACCGTGACCGTGGCAAACACGAGTCCCCACTGCCTCCTATCGACTCTCAGACGACGCGCATTGCCTTTTGCTCGACTGTGACCGTGCTTAACACTAGACCCTACAGCCGCCGATCGACTACAGGACGACGAGCATTGCCTTTTGCTGGACCGTGACTGTAGCAGAAACAAGTCCCCACGGCCTCTGAACGACTGCGGGAGGCCATCCAACGACTTCTGCTCCACTCTGACGATGCTTGTGTCTAGTTCACGCTGCCATTGTTCAACTCTGAGTCGTCGCGCCACGCCTTTTGCTCGACTGTGACAGTGCATCGTCGGTATGAAGCGTGAGGCGTTGGACGGCCACCCGCAGTCGATCCGAGGCTGTGTGGACACGTGTTCGGCAAGGTCACATTCGAGCTAAAGGCAATGCGCGTCGTCTCCGGGTCGATCGGAGGCAGTAAGGACTTGTGTTTGGGACGGTCTCAGTCGAGCAGAAGGCGAGCGCGTTGTCCCTGAGTCGATCGGAGGCAGTAGGGACTCGTGTTCAGCACGGTCACAGTCGAGCAAAAGGCAATGCGCGTCCTGCCAGTGTCGATCGGTGGCAATGTGGTCTTGACACAAGCATCGTCAGAGTAGAGCTGAAGGCGTTGGAGAGTGTCCCGCAGTTGATATGAGGTCGTGAGGACTTGTGTTTGGCACAGTAACAGTCGAGCAAGAGGCGATGCGCGTCGTCCCAGAGTCGATTCTGGGAGTGGGAACTCGACATGAGCATCGCTATAGCGGAGCAGGAGGCGCTGAAGGGTATCCCGTAGTCGATCTGAGGTCGTGGGGACACGTGTTTAGCACGGTCACAATTGAGCAAAAGGCAATGCGCGTCGTCCCAGAGTCGATTGGTGGGAGTGGGGACTCGACATGAGCATCGCTAAAGCGGAGCAGGTGGCGCTGGAGGGCGACCCGCAGTCGATCTGAGGCCGCAGGGACACGAGTTAGGCACGGTCACAGTCGAGCAAAAGGCAATGCGCGTCGTCCCTGAGTCGATCGGTGGCAGTAGGGATAGAACACGAGCATCGTCAGTGTAAAGCAGGAGGCGTTGGAGGGTGTCCCGCAGTCGATCTAAGGCCGTGGTGACGCGTGTGAGGCACGGTCACGGTCGAGCAAAAGGCGATGCGCGTCGTCCCAGAGTCGATCGGTGGCTGTGGGGACTCGACATGAGCATTGCTAGAGTGGTGCAGGAGGCGCTGGAGGGCGTCCCGCAGTCGATCTGAGGCCGTAAGGACACGGGTTTGGCCCGGTAACAGTCAAGCAAAAGGCATTGCGCGTAGTCCTAGAGTTGATCGGTGGCAGTGGGGACTCGTGTGACGCACGGTCACAGTCGAGCAAAAGGCAACGCGCGTAGTCCCAGAGTTGATCGGTGGCAGTGGGGACTCGTGTGACGCACGGTCACAGTCGAGCAAAAGGCAATGCGCGTCGTGCCGGAGTCGATTGGTAGCTGTGAGAACACGACACAAGCATCGTTAGAGTGGTGCAAGGGGCGCTGGAGGGCGTCTCTCGGTCGATCAGAGGGCGTTTGGACACGTGTTAGGCAAGGTCACAGTCGAGCAAAAGGCAATGCGCGTCGTCCCAGAGTCGATCGGTGGCAGTGGGGACTCGACACGAGTATCGTTAGAGTGAAGCAAGGGGCGCTGGAGGGCGCATCGCAGTGGGTCAGAGGCGGTAGGGAGAGGTGTTGGGCACGGTCACAGTCGAGCAAAAGGCAATGCGCGTCGTCCCAGAGTCGATCGGTGGCAGTGGGGACTCGACACGAGTATCGTTAGAGTGAAGCAAGGGGCGCTGGAGGGCGCATCGCAGTGGGTCAGAGGCCGTAGGGAGAGGTGTTGGGCACGGTCACAGTCGAGCAAAAGGCCTCTGATCGACGTCGGGACGCCCTTCACCACCTCCCGCTTCACTCCAACGATGCACGCGTCGGGTCCCCACTGCCACCAATGAACCTCAGGGACGACGCGCATTGCCTTTTGCTCGACCGTGACCGTGCCTGACACGTGTCCCCACGGCCTCTGATCGACTGCGGGACACCCTCCAACGCCTACTGCTCCACTCTAACGATGCTCATGTCCAGTCCCTGCTGCCACTGATCGACTCTGGGACGTCACGCATTGCCTTTTGCTCGATTGTGACCGTGCCAAACACGTGTCTTAACGACCTCAGATCGACAGCGGGACACCCTCCGACGCCTCCTGCTCCACTCTAGCGATGCTCATGTCGAGTCCCCACAGCCACCGATCGACTCTGAAACGACGCGCATTGCCTTTTGCTCGATTGTGACCGTGCCAAACACGTGTCTTCACGTCCTCAGATCGACTGCGGGACGCCCTCCAGCGCCTCCTGCTCCACTTTAGCGATGCTCATGTCGAGTCCCCACTCCCGCCTATCGACTCAGGGACGACGCGCATTGCCTTTTGCTCAACCGTGACCGTGCCTAACACGTGTCCCTACGGCCTCTGATCGTCTGCGGGACACCCTCCAACGCCTTCTGCTCCACTTTAACGATGCTCGTGTCCAGTCCCTACTGCCACTGATTGACTCTGAGACGACGCGCATTGCGTTTTGCTCGATTGTGACCGTGCCAAACACGTGTCCCACGACTTCGGATCGATTGCGGGACACCCTCCGACGCCTCCTGCTTTACACTAACGATGCTCGTGTTCTGTCCCTACCGCCACTGATCGACTCTGGGACGACGCGCATTGCCTTCTGCTCGACTGTGACCGTGCCCAACACGAGTCCCCACAGCCACCGATGAAGTCTAGGACGACGCGCATTGCCTTTTGCTCGACCGTGACCGTGCCTCACACGCGTCACCACGGCCTCATATCGACTGCGGGACACCCTCTAACGCCTCCAGCTCTACTCTGACGATGATCGTGTCAAGGACCACATTGCCACCGATCGACACTGGCACGACGCGCATAGCCTTTTGCGTGACTGTGCCCGTGCTTAACGAGAGTCCCCACTGCTTCCGATCGACTATAGGACGACGCGCATTGCCTTATGCTTGACCGTGACCGTGGCAAACACGAGTCCTCACTGCCTCCGATCGACTCTCGGACGACGCGCATTGCCTTTTGCTCGACTGTGACCGTGCCCAACACTAGTTCCTACAGCCACCGATCGACTCTAGGTCGACAAGCATTGCCTTTTGCTGGGCCGTGACCGTGGCAAATACAAGTCCCCACGGCCTCTGAACAACTGCGGGAGGCCATCCAACGACTTCTGCTCCACTCTGACGATGCTTGTATCTAGTTCACGTTGACATTGATCAACTCTGAGTCGTCGCGCCACGCCTTTTGCTCGACTGTGACAGTGCATCGTCGGTATGAAGCGTGAGGCGTTGGACGGCCACCCGCAGTCGATCCGAGGCTGTGTGGACACGTGTTAGGCACGAGCGCAGTCGAGCGAAAGGCAATGCGCGTCGTCCCTGAGTCGATCAGAGCCTGTGGGGACTCGCGTTAAGCACGGTTACAGTCGAGCAGAAGGCAATGCGCGTCGTGCCAGAGTCGATCGGTGGCGATGTGGACTTGACTCGAGCATTGTTAAAGTGGAGCAGAAGACGTTGAAGGGCCTCTTGCAGTCGATCAGAGGTCGTGTGGACTCGTGTGAGGCAGGGTCACAGTCGAGCAAAAGGCAATGCGCGTCGTTCCAGAGTCGATCGGAGGCAGTAGGGACTCGTGCTAGGCATGGTCACAGTCGAGCAAAAGGCAATGCGCGTCGTCCCAGGGTTGATCAGAGGCAGCGGGGACTCGTGTTTGGTACGGTCACAGTCGAGCAAAAGGCAATGCGCGTCGTCCCAGAGTCGATCGGTGGCTGTGGGGACTCGACATGAGCATCGCTAGAGTGGTGCAGGAGGCGCTGGAGGGCGTCCCGCAGTCGGTCTGAGGCTGTAAGGACACGGGTTGGGCACGGTCACAGACGAGCAAAAGGCAATGCGCGTCGTCCCAGAGTCAATCGGAGGCAGTGGGGACTCGTGTTAGGCAAGGTCACAGTCGAGCAAAAGGCAATGCGCGTCGTCTCCGAGTCGATCAGAGGCAGTAGGGACTGGACATCGCCATCGTTAAAGTAAAGCAGGAGGCGTAGGAGGGTGTCCCGCAGGCGATCTGAGGCCGTGGTGACGCGTGTGAGGCACGGTCACGGTCGAGCAAAAGGCAATGCGCGTCGTCCTAGAGTTGATCAGTGGCTGTGGGGACTCGTGTTGGGCACGGTCACAGTCGAGCAGAAGGCAATGCGCGTCGTCTCAGAGTCGATCAGTGGCAGTAGCGACAGAACACGAGCATCGTTAGTGTGTGGCAGAAGGCGTTGGAGGGTGTCCCGCAGTCGATCTGAGGCCGTGGTGACGCGTGTGAGGCACGGTCACGGTCGAGCAAAAGGCAATGCGCGTCGTCCCAGAGTCGATCGTCGGCTGTGGGGACTCGACATAAGCATCGTTGGAATGAAGCAGGAGGCGTCGGTGGGTGTCCCGCAGTTGATCTGAGGTCGTGAGGACACGTGTTCGGTTCGGTTACAGTCGAGCAAAAGGCAATGCGCGTCGTTTCAGAGTCGATCGAAGGCAGTGGGGACACGTGTTGGGCACGGTCACAGTCGAGCGAAAGGCAATGCGCGTCGTTTTAGAGTCGATCAAAGGCCGTAAAAACACGTGTTAGGCACGGTCACAGTCGAGGAGAAGGCAATGCGCGTCGTCCCAGAGTCGATCGGTGGCAACGTGGACTTGACACGAGCATCGTCAGAATGGAGCAGGAGGCGTTGAATGACCTCTTGAAGTCAATCAGTGGCAGTGAGGACCCGTGTGAGGCATGGTCACAGTCGAGCAAAAGGCAATGCGCGTCGTTCTAGAGTCGATCGGAGGCAGTGGGGACACGTGTTGGGCACGGTCACGGTCGAGCAAAAGGCAATGCGCGTCGTCCCGCAGTCGTTCAGGGGCCGTAGAAACACGTGTTAGGCACGGTCACAGTCGAGGAGAAGGCAATGCGCGTCGTCACAGAGTCAATCGGAGGCAGTAGGGACTCGTGCTAGGCATGGTCACGGTCGAGCAAAAGGCAATGCGCGTCGCCCCAGAGTTGATCAGAGGCAGCAGGGACTCGTGTTTGGTACGGTCACAGTCGAGCAAAAGGC
This sequence comes from Neodiprion pinetum, assembly GCF_021155775.2. NCBI lineage: Eukaryota > Metazoa > Arthropoda > Insecta > Hymenoptera > Diprionidae > Neodiprion > Neodiprion pinetum. The sequence continues at coordinate 14,844,971 of NC_060236.1, read as the reverse complement.
AATGCGCGTCGTCCCAGAGTCGATCAGAGGGCGTTTGGACACGTGTTAGGCACGGTCACAGACGAGCAAATGGCAATGCGCGTCGTCCCAGAGTCAATCGGAGGCAGTGGGGACTCGTGTTTGGTACGGTCACAGTCGAGCAAAAGGCAATGCGCGTCGTCCCAGAGTCGATCAGAGGCAGCGGGGACTCGTGTTTGGCACGGTCACAGTCGAGCGGAAGGCAATGCGCGTCGTCCCAGAGTCGATCGGTGGCTGTGGGGACTCGACATAAGCATCGCTAGAGTGGTGCAGGAGGCGCTGGAGGGCGTCCCGCAGTCGGTCTGAGGCTGTAAGGACACGGGTTGGGCACGGTCACAGACGAGCAAATGGCAATGCGCGTCGTCCCAGAGTCAATCGGAGGCAGTGGGGACTCGTGTTGGGCACGGTCACAGTCGAGCAAAAGGCAATGCGCGTCGTCTCAGAGTCGATCGGTGGCAGTGGGGACTCGACACGAGTATCGTTAGAGTGAAGCAAGGGGCGCTGGAGAGCGCATCGCAGTAGGTCAGAGGCCGTAGGGAGAGGTGTTAGGCACGGTCACAGTCGAGCAAAAGGCCTCTGATCGACGTCGGGACGCCCTTCACCACCTTTCGCTTCACTCCAACGATGCACGTGTCGGGTCCCCACCGCCACCAATGAACCTCAGGGACGACGCGCATTGCCTTTTGCATGACCGTAACCGTGCCTAACACGTGTCCCTACGGCCTCTGATCGACTGCGGGACACCATCCAACGCCTCCTGCTCCACTTTAACGATGCTCGTGTCCAGTCCCTACTGCCACTGATCGACTCTGAGACGACACGCATTGCGTTTAGCTCAATTGTGACCGTGCCAAACACGTGTCCTCACGACCTCAGATCGATTGCGGGACACCCTCCGACGCCTCCTGCTCCACTCTAACGATGCTGGTGTCCAGTCCCTACTGCCACTGATCGACTCTCGGACGACGCGCATTGCCTTTTGCTCGACTGTGACCGTGCTTAACACTAGTCCCTACAGCCGCCGATCGACTCTAGGACGACGAGCATTGCCTTTTGCTGGACCGTGACTGTAGCAGAAACAAGTCCCCACGGCCTCTGAACGACTGCGGGAGGCCATCCAACGACTGCTGCTCCACTCTGACGATGCTTGTGTCTAGTTCACGTTGCCATTGATCAACTCCGAGTCGTCGCGCCACGCCTTTTGCTCGACTGTGACGGTGCATCGTCGGTATGAAGCGTGAGGCGTTGGACGGCCACCCGCAGTCGATCCGAGGCTGTGTGGACACGTGTTCGGCAAGGTCACATTCGAGCAAAAGGCAATGCGCGTCGTCTCCGAGTCGATCGGAGGCAGTAAGGACTCGTGTTAGGGACGGTCTCAGTCGAGCAGAAGGCGAGCGCGTTGTCCCTGAGTCGATCGGTGGCAGTAGGGACTCGTGTTCAGCACGGTCACAGTCGAGCAAAAGGCAATGCGCGTCCTGCCAGTGTCGATCGATGGCAATGTGGTCTTGACACAAGCATCGTCAGAGTAGAGCTGAAGGCGTTGGAGAGTGTCCCGCAGTTGATATGAGGTCGTGAGGACTTGTGTTTGGCACAGTAACAGTCGAGCAAAAGGCGATGCGCGTCGTCCCAGAGTCGATTGGTGGGAGTGGGAACTCGACATGAGCATCGCTATAGCGGAGCAGGAGGCGCTGAAGGGTATCCCGTAGTCGATCTGAGGTCGTGGGGACACGTGTTTAGCACGGTCACAATTGAGCAAAAGGCAATGCGCGTCGTCCCAGAGTCGATTGGTGGGAGTGGGGACTCGACATGAGCATCGCTAAAGCGGAGCAGGTGGCGCTGGAGGGCGACCCGCAGTCGATCTGAGGCCGCAGGGACACGAGTTAGGCACGGTCACAGTCGAGCAAAAGGCAATGCGCGTCGTCCCTGAGTCGATCGGTGGCAGTAGGGATAGAACACGAGCATCGTCAGTGTAAAGCAGGAGGCGTTGGAGGGTGTCCCGCAGTCGATCTAAGGCCGTGGTGACGCGTGTGAGGCACGGTCACGGTCGAGCAAAAGGCGATGCGCGTCGTCCCAGAGTCGATCGGTGGCTGTGGGGACTCGACATGAGCATTGCTAGAGTGGTGCAGGAGGCGCTGGAGGGCGTCCCGCAGTCGATCTGAGGCCGTAAGGACACGGGTTTGGCACGGTAACAGTCAAGCAAAAGGCATTGCGCGTAGTCCTAGAGTTGATCGGTGGCAGTGGGGACTCGTGTGACGCACGGTCACAGTCGAGCAAAAGGCAACGCGCGTAGTCCCAGAGTTGATCGGTGGCAGTGGGGACTCGTGTGACGCACGGTCACAGTCGAGCAAAAGGCAATGCGCGTCGTGCCGGAGTCGATTGGTAGCTGTGAGAACACGACACAAGCATCGTTAGAGTGGTGCAAGGGGCGCTGGAGGGCGTCTCTCGGTCGATCAGAGGGCGTTTGGACACGTGTTAGGCAAGGTCACAGTCGAGCAAAAGGCAATGCGCGTCGTCCCAGAGTCGATCGGTGGCAGTGGGGACTCGACACGAGTATCGTTAGAGTGAAGCAAGGGACGCTGGAGGGCGCATCGCAGTGGGTCAGAGGCCGTAGGGAGAGGTGTTGGGCACGGTCACAGTCGAGCAAAAGGCAATGCGCGTCGTTCCAGAGTCGATCGGAGGCAGTGGGGACTCGTGTTAGGCAAGGTCACAGTCAAGCAAAAGGCAATGCGTGTCGTCTCCGAGTCGATCAGAGGCAGTGAGGACTTGCGTTAGGGACGGTCACAGTCGAGCAGAAGGGGAGCGCGTCGTCCCCGAGTCGATCGGAGGCAGTAGGGACTCGTGTTCAGCACGGTCACGGTCGAGCAAAAGGCAATGCGCGTCGTCCCAGAGTCGATCGGAGACAGTGGGGACACGTGTTGAGCACGGTCACGGTCGAGCAAAAGGCAATGCGCGTCGTCCCGCAGTCGTTCGGAGGCCGTAGAAACACGTGTTAGGCACGGTCACAGTCGAGGAGAAGGCAATGCGCGTCGTCACAGAGTCAATCGGAGGCAGTAGGGACTCGTGCTAGGCATGGTCACAGTCGAGCAAAAGGCAATGCGGGTCGTCCCAGGGTTGATCAGAGGCAGCGGGGACTCGTGTTTGGTACGGTCACAGTCGAGCAAAAGGCAATGCGCGTCGTCCCAGAGTCGATCGGTGGCTGTGGGGACTCGACATGAGCATCGCTAGAGTGGTGCTGGAGGCGCTGGAGGGCGTCCCGCAGTCGGTCTGAGGCTGTAAGGACACGGGTTGGGCACGGTCACAGACGAGCAAAAGGCAATGCGCGTCGTCCCAGAGTCAATCGGAGGCAGTGGGGACTCGTGTTAGGCAAGGTCACAGTCGAGCAAAAGGCAATGCGCGTCGTCTCCGAGTCGATCAGAGGCAGTAGGGACTGGACATCGCCATCGTTAAAGTAAAGCAGGAGGCGAAGGAGGGTGTCCCGCAATCGATCTGACGCCGTGGTGACGCGTGTGAGGCACGGTCACGGTCGAGCAAAAGGCAATGCGCGTCGTCCTAGAGTTGATCAGTGGCTGTGGGGACTCGTGTTGGGCACGGTCACAGTCGAGCAGAAGGCAAGGCGCGTCGTCTCAGAGTCGATCAGTGGCAGTAGCGACAGAACACGAGCATCGTTAGTGTGAAGCAGAAGGCGTTGGAGGGTGTCCCGCAGTCGATCTGAGGCCGTGGTGACGCGTGTGAGGCACGGTCACGGTCGAGCAAAAGGCAATGCGCGTCGTCCCAGAGTCGATCGTCGGCTGTGGGGACTCGACATAAGCATCGTTGGAATGAAGCAGGAGGCGTCGGTGGGTGTCCCGCAGTTGATCTGAGGTCGTGAGGACACGTGTTCGGTTCGGTTACAGTCGAGCAAAAGGCAATGCGCGTCGTTTCAGAGTCGATCGAAGGCAGTGGGGACACGTGTTGGGCACGGTCACAGTCGAGCGAAAGGCAATGCGCGTCGTTTTAGAGTCGATCAAAGGCCGTAAAAACACGTGTTAGGCACGGTCACAGTCGAGGAGAAGGCAATGCGCGTCGTCCCAGAGTCGATCGGTGGCAACGTGGACTTGACACGAGCATCGTCAGAATGGAGCAGGAGGCGTTGAATGACCTCTTGAAGTCAATCAGTGGCAGTGAGGACCCGTGTAAGGCATGGTCACAGTCGAGCAAAAGGCAATGCGCGTCGTTCTAGAGTCGATCGGAGGCAGTGGGGACACGTGTTGGGCACGGTCACGGTCGAGCAAAAGGCAATGCGCGTCGTCCCGCAGTCGTTCAGAGGCCGTAGAAACACGTGTTAGGCACGGTCACAGTCGAGGAGAAGGCAATGCGCGTCGTCACAGAGTCAATCGGAGGCAGTAGGGACTCGTGCCAGGCATGGTCACGGTCGAGCAAAAGGCAATGCGCGTCGTCCCAGAGTTGATCAGAGGCAGCAGGGACTCGTGTTTGGTACGGTCACAGTCGAGCAAAAGGCAATGCGCGTCGTCCCAGAGTCGGTCAGAGGCAGCGGGGACTCGTGTTTGGCACGGTCACAGTCGAGCGAAAGGCAATGCGCGTCGTCCCAGAGTCGATCGGTGGCTGTGGGGACTCGACATAAGCATCGCTAGAGTTGTGCAGGCGGCGCTGGAGGGCGTCCCGCAGTCGGTCTGAGGCTGTAAGGACACGGGTTGGGCACGGTCACAGACGAGCAAATGGCAATGCGCGTCGTCCCAGAGTCAATCGGAGGCAGTGGGGACTCGTGTTGGGCACGGTCACAGTCGAGCAAAAGGCAATGCGCGTCGTCTCAGAGTCGATCGGTGGCAGTGGGGACTCGACACGAGTATCGTTAGAGTGAAGCAAGGGGCGCTGGAGAGCGCATCGCAGTAGGTCAGAGGCCGTAGGGAGAGGTGTTAGGCACGGTCACAGTCGAGCAAAAGGCCTCTGATCGTCGTCGGGACGCCCTTCACCACCTTTCGCTTCACTCCAACGATGCACGTGGTGGGTCCCCACCGCCACCAATGAACCTCAGGGACGACGCGCATTGCCTTTTGCATGACCGTAACCGTGCCTAACACGTGTCCCTACGGCCTCTGATCGACTGCGGGACACCCTCCAACGCCTCCTGCTCCACTTTAACGATGCTCGTGTCCAGTCCCTACTGCCACTGATCGACTCTGAGACGACACGCATTGCGTTTAGCTCAATTGTGACCGTGCCAAACACGTGTCCTCACGACCTCAGATCGATTGCGGGACACCCTCCGACGCCTCCTGCTCCACTCTAACGATGCTGGTGTCCAGTCCCTACTGCCACTGATCGACTCTCGGACGACGCGCATTGCCTTTTGCTCGACTGTGACCGTGCTTAACACTAGTCCCTACAGCCGCCGATCGACTCTAGGACGACGAGCATTGCCTTTTGCTGGACCGTGACTGTAGCAGAAACAAGTTCCCACGGCCTCTGAACGACTGCGGGAGGCCATCCAACGACTTCTGCTCCACTCTGACGATGCTTGTGTCTAGTTCACGTTGCCATTGATCAACTCTGAGTCGTCGCGCCACGCCTTTTGCTCGACTGTGACGGTGCATCGTCGGTATGAAGCGTGAGGCGTTGGACGGCCACCCGCAGTCGATCCGAGGCTGTGTGGACACGTGTTCGGCAAGGTCACATTCGAGCAAAAGGCAATGCGCGTCGTCTCCGAGTCGATCGGAGGCAGTAAGGACTCGTGTTAGGGACGGTCTCAGTCGAGCAGAAGGCGAGCGCGTTGTCCCTGAGTCGATCGGAGGCAGTAGGGACTCGTGTTCAGCACGGTCACAGTCGAGCAAAAGGCAATGCGCGTCCTGCCAGTGTCGATCGATGGCAATGTGGTCTTGACACAAGCATCGTCAGAGTAGAGCTGAAAGCGTTGGAGAGTGTCCCGCAGTTGATATGAGGTCGTGAGGACTTGTGTTTGGCACAGTAACAGTCGAGCAAAAGGCGATGCGCGTCGTCCCAGAGTCGATTGGTGGGAGTGGGAACTCGACATGAGCATCGCTATAGCGGAGCAGGAGGCGCTGAAGGGTATCCCGTAGTCGATCTGAGGTCATGGGGACACGTGTTTAGCACGGTCACAATTGAGCAAAAGGCAATGCGCGTCGTCCCAGAGTCGATTGGTGGGAGTGGGGACTCGACATGAGCATCGCTAAAGCGGAGCAGGTGGCGCTGGAGGGCGACCCGCAGTCGATCTGAGGCCGCAGGGACACGAGTTAGGCACGGTCACAGTCGAGCAAAAGGCAATGCGCGTCGTCCCTGAGTCGATCGGTGGCAGTAGGGATAGAACACGAGCATCGTCAGTGTAAAGCAGGAGGCGTTGGAGGGTGTCCCGCAGTCGATCTAAGGCCGTGGTGACGCGTGTGAGGCGCGGTCACGGTCGAGCAAAAGGCGATGCGCGTCGTCCCAGAGTCGATCGGTGGCTGTGGGGACTCGACATGAGCATTGCTAGAGTGGTGCAGGAGGCGCTGGAGGGCGTCCCGCAGTCGATCTGAGGCCGTAAGGACACGGGTTTGGCACGGTAACAGTCAAGCAAAAGGCATTGCGCGTAGTCCTAGAGTTGATCGGTGGCAGTGGGGACTCGTGTGACGCACGGTCACAGTCGAGCAAAAGGCAACGCGCGTAGTCCCAGAGTTGATCGGTGGCAGTGGGGACTCGTGTGACGCACGGTCACAGTCGAGTAAAAGGCAATGCGCGTCGTGCCGGAGTCGATTGGTAGCTGTGAGAACACGACACAAGCATCGTTAGAGTGGTGCAAGGGGCGCTGGAGGGCGTCTCTCGGTCGATCAGAGGGCGTTTGGACACGTGTTAGGCAAGGTCACAGTCGAGCAAAAGGCAATGCGCGTCGTCCCAGAGTCGATCGGTGGCTGTGGGGACTCGACATGAGCATTGCTAGAGTGGTGCAGGAGGCGCTGGAGGGCGTCCCGCAGTCGATCTGAGGCCGTAAGGACACGGGTTTGGCACGGTAACAGTCAAGCAAAAGGCATTGCGCGTAGTCCTAGAGTTGATCGGTGGCAGTGGGGACTCGTGTGACGCACGGTCACAGTCGAGCAAAAGGCAACGCGCGTAGTCCCAGAGTTGATCGGTGGCAGTGGGGACTCGTGTGACGCACGGTCACAGTCGAGCAAAAGGCAATGCGCGTCGTGCCGGAGTCGATTGGTAGCTGTGAGAACACGACACAAGCATCGTTAGAGTGGTGCAAGGGGCGCTGGAGGGCGTCTCTCGGTCGATCAGAGGGCGTTTGGACACGTGTTAGGCAAGGTCACAGTCGAGCAAAAGGCAATGCGCGTCGTCCCAGAGTCGATCGGTGGCAGTGGGGACTCGACACGAGTATCGTTAGAGTGAAGCAAGGGGCGCTGGAGGGCGCATCGCAGTGGGTCAGAGGCCGTAGGGAGAGGTGTTGGGCACGGTCACAGTCGAGCAAAAGGCAATGCGCGTCGTCCCAGAGTCGATCGGTGGCAGTGGCGACTCGACACGAGTATCGTTAGAGTGAAGCAAGGGGCGCTGGAGGGCGCATCGCAGTGGGTCAGAGGCCGTAGGGAGAGGTGTTGGGCACGGTCACAGTCGAGCAAAAGGCCTCTGATCGACGTCGGGACGCCCTTCACCACCTCCCGCTTCACTCCAACGATGCACGTGTCGGGTCCCCACTGCCACCAATGAACCTTAGGGACGACGCGCATTGCCTTTTGCTCGACCGTGACCGTGCCTGACACGTGTCCCCACGGCCTCTGATCGACTGCGGGACACCCTCCAACGCCTACTGCTCCACTCTAACGATGCTCGTGTCCAGTCCCTGCTGCCACTGATCGACTCTGGGACGTCACGCATTGCCTTTTGCTCGATTGTGACCGTGCCAAACACGTGTCTTAACGACCTCAGATCGACAGCGGGACACCCTCCGACGCCTCCTGCTCCACTCTAGCGATGCTCATGTCGAGTCCCCACAGCCACCGATCGACTCTGAAACGACGCGCATTGCCTTTTGCTCGATTGTGACCGTGCCAAACACGTGTCCTCTCATCCTCAGATCGACTGCGGGACGCCCTCCAGCGCCTCCTGCTCCACTTTAGCGATGCTCATGTCGAGTCCCCACTCCCGCCTATCGACTCAGGGACGACGCGCATTGCCTTTTGCTCGACCGTGACCGTGCCTAACACGTGTCCCTACGGCCTCTGATCGACTGCGGGACACCCTCCAACGCCTCCTGCTCCACTTTAACGATGCTCGTGTGTAGTCCCTACTGCCACTGATCGACTCTGAGACGACGCGCATTGCGTTTTGCTCGATTGTGATCGTGCCGAACACGTGTCCCACGACTTCGGATCGATTGCGGGACACCCTCCGACGCCTCACGCTTTACACTAACGATGCTCGTGTTCCGTCCCTACCGCCACTGATCGACTCTGGGACGACGCGCATTGCCTTCTGCTCGACTGTGACCGTGCCCAACACGAGTCCCCACAGCCACCGATGAAGTCTAGGACGACGCGCATTGCCTTTTGCTCGATCGTGACCGTGCCTCACACGCGTCACCACGGCCTCAGATCGACTGCGGGACACCCTTCAACGCCTTCTGCTTTACTCAAGAATGCTCGTGTTCTGTCCCTACTGCCACTGATCGACTCTGGGACGACGCGCATTGCCTTTGCTCGACTGTGACCGTGCCTAACTTGTGTCCCCGCGGCCTCATATCGACTGCGGGACACCCTCTAACGCCTCCAGCTCTACTCTGACGATGATCGTGTCAAGGACCACATTGCCACCGATCGACACTGGCACGACGCGCATAGCCTTTTGCGTGACTGTGCCCGTGCTTAACGAGAGTCCCCACTGCTTCCGATCGACTATAGGACGACGCGCATTGCCTTATGCTTGACCGTGACCGTGGCAAACACGAGTCCTCACTGCCTCCGATCGACTCTCGGACGACGCACATTGCCTTTTGCTCGACTGTGACCGTGCCCAACACTAGTTCCTACAGCCACCGATCGACTCTAGGTCGACAAGCATTGCCTTCTGCTGGGCCGTGACCGTGGCAAATACAAGTCCCCACGGCCGCTGAACAACTGCGGGAGGCCATCCAACGACTTCTGCTCCACTCTGACGACGCTTGTATCTAGTTCACGTTGACATTGATCAACTCTGAGTCGTCGCGCCACGCCTTTTGCTCGACTGTGACAGAGCATCGTCGGTATGAAGCGTGAGGCGTTGGACGGCCACCCGCAGTCGATCCGAGGCTGTGTGGACACGTGTTAGGCACGAGCGCAGTCGAGCGAAAGGCAATGCGCGTCGTCCCTGAGTCGATCAGAGCCTGTGGGGACTCGTGTTAAGCACGGTTACAGTCGAGCAGAAGGCAATGCGCGTCGTGCCAGAGTCGATCGGTGGCGATGTGGACTTGACACGAGCATTGTTTAAGTGGAGCAGAAGACGTTGTAGGGCCTCTTGCAGTCGATCAGAGGTTGTGTGGACTCGTGTGAGGCTGGGTCACAGTCGAGCAAAAGGCAATGCGCGTCGTTCCAGAGTCGATCGGAGGCAGTGGGGACTCGTGTTAGGCAAGGTCACAATCAAGCAAAAGGCAATGCGTGTCGTCTCCGAGTCCATCGGAGGCAGTGAGGACTTGCGTTAGGGACGGTCACAGTCGAGCAGAAGGGGAGCGCGTCGTCCCCGAGTCGATCGGAGGCAGTAGGGACTCGTGTTCAGCACGGTCACGGTCGAGCAGAAGGCAATGCGCGTTGTCCCAGAGTCGATCGGTGGCTGTGGGGACTCGACATGAGCATTGCTAGAGTGGTGCAGGAGGCGCTGGAGGGCGTCCCGCAGTCGATCTGAGGCCGTAAGGACACGGGTTTGGCACGGTAACAGTCAAGCGAAAGGCATTGCGCGTAGTCCTAGAGTTGATCGGTGGCAGTGGGGACTCGTGTGGCGCACGGTCACAGTCGAGCAAAAGGCAACGCGCGTAGTCCCAGAGTTGATCGGTGGCAGTGGGGACTCGTGTGACGCACGGTCACAGTCGAGCAAAAGGCAATGCGCGTCGTGCCGGAGTCGATTGGTAGCTGTGAGAACACGACACAGGCATCGTTAGAGTGGTGCAAGGGGCGCTGGAGGGCGTCTCTCGGTCGATCAGAGGGCGTTTGGACACGTGTTAGGCAAGGTCACAGTCGAGCAAAAGGCCTCTGATCGACGTCGGGACGCCCTTCACCACCTCCCGCTTCACTCCAACGATGCACGTGTCGGGTCCCCACTGCCACCAATGAACCTTAGGGACGACGCGCATTGCCTTTTGCTCGACCGTGACCGTGCCTGACACGTGTCCCCACGGCCTCTGATCGACTGCGGGACACCCTCCAACGCCTACTGCTCCACTCTAACGATGCTCGTGTCCAGTCCCTGCTGCCACTGATCGACTCTGGGACGTCACGCATTGCCTTTTGCTCGATTGTGACCGTGCCAAACACGTGTCTTAACGACCTCAGATCGACAGCGGGACACCCTCCGACGCCTCCTGCTCCACTCTAGCGATGCTCATGTCGAGTCCCCACAGCCACCGATCGACTCTGAAACGACGCGCATTGCCTTTTGCTCGATTGTGACCGTGCCAAACACGTGTCCTCTCGTCCTCAGATCGACTGCGGGACGCCCTCCAGCGCCTCCTGCTCCACTTTAGCGATGCTCATGTCGAGTCCCCACTCCCGCCTATCGACTCAGGGACGACGCGCATTGCCTTTTGCTCGACCGTGACCGTGCCTAACACGTGTCCCTACGGCCTCTGATCGACTGCGGGACACCCTCCTACGCCTCCTGCTCCACTTTAACGATGCTCGTGTGTAGTCCCTACTGCCACTGATCGACTCTGAGACGACGCGCATTGCGTTTTGCTCGATTGTGATCGTGCCGAACACGTGTCCCACGACCTCGGATCGATTGCGGGACACCCTCCGACGCCTCCTGCTTTACACTAACGATGCTCGTGTTCCGTCCCTACCGCCACTGATCGACTCTGGGACGACGCGCATTGCCTTCTGCTCGACTGTGACCGTGCCCAACACGAGTCCCCACAGCCACCGATGAAGTCTAGGACGACGCGCATTGCCTTTTGCTCGATCGTGACCGTGCCTCACACGCGTCACCACGGCCTCAGATCGACTGCGGGACACCCTCCAACGCCTTCTGCTTTACTCAAGAATGCTCGTGTTCTGTCCCTACTGCCACTGATCGACTCTGGGACGACGCGCATTGCCTTTGCTCGACTGTGACCGTGCCTAACTTGTGTCCCCGCGGCCTCATATCGACTGCGGGACACCCTCTAACGCCTCCAGCTCTACTCTGACGATGATCGTGTCAAGGACCACATCGCCACCGATCGACACTGGCACGACGCGCATAGCCTTTTGCGTGACTGTGCCCGTGCTTAACGAGAGTCCCCACTGCTTCCGATCGACTATAGGACGACGCGCATTGCCTTATGCTTGACCGTGACCGTGGCAAACACGAGTCCTCACTGCCTCCGATCGACTCTCGGACGACGCACATTGCCTTTTGCTCGACTGTGACCGTGCCCAACACTTGTTCCTACAGCCACCGATCGACTCTAGGTCGACAAGCATTGCCTTCTGCTGGGCCGTGACCGTGGCAAATACAAGTCCCTACGGCCGCTGAACAACTGCGGGAGGCCATCCAACGACTTCTGCTCCACTCTGACGATGCTTGTATCTAGTTCACGTTGACATTGATCAACTCTGAGTCGTCGCGCCACGCCTTTTGCTCGACTGTGACAGAGCATCGTCGGTATGAAGCGTGAGGCGTTGGACGGCCACCCGCAGTCGATCCGAGGCTGTGTGGACACGTGTTAGGCACGAGCGCAGTCGAGCGAAAGGCAATGCGCGTCGTCCCTGAGTCGATCAGAGCCTGTGGGGACTCGTGTTAAGCACGGTTACAGTCGAGCAAAAGGCAATGCGCGTCGTCTCAGAGTCGATCGGTGGCAGTGGGGACTCGACACGAGTATCGTTAGAGTGAAGCAAGGGGCGCTGGAGAGCGCATCGCAGTAGGTCAGAGGCCGTAGGGAGAGGTGTTAGGCACGGTCACAGTCGAGCAAAAGGCCTCTGATCGACGTCGGGACGCCCTTCACCACCTTTCGCTCCACTCCAACGATGCACGTGGTGGGTCCCCACCGCCACCAATGAACCTCAGGGACGACGCGCATTGCCTTTTGCATGACCGTAACCGTGCCTAACACGTGTCCCTACGGCCTCTGATCGACTGCGGGACACCCTCCAACGCCTCCTGCTCCACTTTAACGATGCTCGTGTCCAGTCCCTACTGCCACTGATCGACTCTGAGACGACACGCATTGCGTTTAGCTCAATTGTGACCGTGCCAAACACGTGTCCTCACGACCTTAGATCGATTGCGGGACACCCTCCGACGCCTCCTGCTCCACTCTAACGATGCTGGTGTCCAGTCCCTACTGCCACTGATCGACTCTCGGACGACGCGCATTGCCTTTTGCTCGACTGTGACCGTGCTTAACACTAGTCCCTACAGCCGCCGATCGACTCTAGGACGACGAGCATTGCCTTTTGCTGGACCGTGACTGTAGCAGAAACAAGTCCCCACGGCCTCTGAACGACTGCGGGAGGCCATCCAACGACTTCTGCTCCACTCTGACGATGCTTGTGTCTAGTTCACGTTGCCATTGATCAACTCTGAGTCGTCGCGCCACGCCTTTTGCTCGACTGTGACGGTGCATCGTCGGTATGAAGCGTGAGGCGTTGGACGGTCACCCGCAGTCGATCCGAGGCTGTGTGGACACGTGTTCGGCAAGGTCACATTCGAGCAAAAGGCAATGCGCGTCGTCTCCGAGTCGATCGGAGGCAGTAAGGACTCGTGTTAGGGACGGTCTCAGTCGAGCAGAAGGCGAGCGCGTTGTCCCTGAGTCGATCGGAGGCAGTAGGGACTCGTGTTCAGCACGGTCACAGTCGAGCAAAAGGCAATGCGCGTCCTGCCGGTGTCGATCGATGGCAATGTGGTCTTGACACAAGCATCGTCAGAGTAGAGCTGAAAGCGTTGGAGAGTGTCCCGCAGTTGATATGAGGTCGTGAGGACTTGTGTTTGGCACAGTAACAGTCGAGCAAAAGGCGATGCGCGTCGTCCCAGAGTCGATTGGTGGGAGTGGGAACTCGACATGAGCATCGCTATAGCGGAGCAGGAGGCGCTGAAGGGTATCCCGTAGTCGATCTGAGGTCATGGGGACACGTGTTTAGCACGGTCACAATTGAGCAAAAGGCAATGCGCGTCGTCCCAGAGTCGATTGGTGGGAGTGGGGACTCGACATGAGCATCGCTAAAGCGGAGCAGGTGGCGCTGGAGGGCGACCCGCAGTCGATCTGAGGCCGCAGGGACACGAGTTAGGCACGGTCACAGTCGAGCAAAAGGCAATGCGCGTCGTCCCTGAGTCGATCGGTGGCAGTAGGGATAGAACACGAGCATCGTCAGTGTAAAGCAGGAGGCGTTGGAGGGTGTCCCGCAGTCGATCTAAGGCCGTGGTGACGCGTGTGAGGCGCGGTCACGGTCGAGCAAAAGGCGATGCGCGTCGTCCCAGAGTCGATCGGTGGCTGTGGGGACTCGACATGAGCATTGCTAGAGTGGTGCAGGAGGCGCTGGAGGGCGTCCCGCAGTCGTTCTGAGGCCGTAAGGACACGGGTTTGGCACGGTAACAGTCAAGCAAAAGGCATTGCGCGTAGTCCTAGAGTTGATCGGTGGCAGTGGGGACTCGTGTGACGCACGGTCACAGTCGAGCAAAAGGCAACGCGCGTAGTCCCAGAGTTGATCGGTGGCAGTGGGGACTCGTGTGACGCACGGTCACAGTCGAGCAAAAGGCAATGCGCGTCGTGCCGGAGTCGATTGGTAGCTGTGAGAACACGACACAAGCATCGTTAGAGTGGTGCAAGGGGCGCTGGAGGGCGTCTCTCGGTCGATCAGAGGGCGTTTGGACACGTGTTAGGCAAGGTCACAGTCGAGCAAAAGGCAATGCGCGTCGTCCCAGAGTCGATCGGTGGCTGTGGGGACTCGACATGAGCATTTTAGAGTGGTGCAGGAGGCGCTGGAGGGCGTCCCGCAGTCCATCTGAGGCCGTAAGGACACGGGTTTGGCACGGTAACAGTCAAGCAAAAGGCATTGCGCGTAGTCCTAGAGTTGATCGGTGGCAGTAGGGACTCGTGTGACGCACGGTCACAGTCGAGCAAAAGGCAACGCGCGTAGTCCCAGAGTTGATCGGTGGCAGTGGGGACTCGTGTGAAGCACGGACACAGTCGAGCAGAAGGCAATGCGCGTCGTCCCAGAGTCAATCGTCGGCTGTGGGGACTCGACATAAGCATCGTTGGAATGAAGCAGGAGGCGTCGGTGGGTGTCCCGCAGTTGATCTGAGGTCGTGAGGACACGTGTTTGGTTCGGTCACAGTCGAGCAAAAGGCAATGCGCGTCGTTTCAGAGTCGATCGAAGGCAGTGGGGACACGTGTTGGGCACGGTCACAGTCGAGGAGAAGGCAATGCGCGTCGTCACAGAGTCAATCGGAGGCAGTAGGGACTCGTGCTAGGCATGGTCACGGTCGAGCAAAAGGCAATGCGCGTCGTCCCAGAGTCAATCGTCGGCTGTGGGGACTCGACATAAGCATCGTTGGAATGAAGCTGGAGGCGTCGGTGGGTGTCCCGCAGTTGATCTGAGGTCGTGAGGACACGTGTTTGGTTCGGTCACAGTCGAGCAAAAGGCAATGCGCGTCGTTTCAGAGTCGATCGAAGGCAGTGGGGACACGTGTTGGGCACGGTCACAGTCGAGGAGAAGGCAATGCGCGTCGTCCCGAAGTCGATCGGTGGCAACGTGGACTTGACACGAGCATCGTCAGAATGGAGCAGGAGGCGTTGAATGACCTCTTGAAGTCAATCAGTGGCAGTGAGGACCCGTGTAAGGCATGGTCACAGTCGAGCAAAAGGCAATGCGCATCGTTCTAGAGTCGATCGGATGCAGTGGGGACACGTGTTGGGCACGGTCACGGTCGAGCAAAAGGCAAAGCGCGTCGTCCCGCAGTCGTTCAGAGGCCGTAGAAACACGTGTTAGGCACGGTCACAGTCGAGGAGAAGGCAATGCGCGTCGTCACAGAGTCAATCGGAGGCAGTGAGGACTTGCGTTAGGGACGGTCACAGTCGAGCAGAAGGGGAGCGCGTCGTCCCCGAGTCGATCGGAGGCAGTAGGGACTCGTGTTCAGCACGGTCACGGTCGAGCAGAAGGCAATGCGCGTTGTCCCAGAGTCGATCGGTGGCTGTGGGGACTCGACATGAGCATTGCTAGAGTGGTGCAGGAGGCGCTGGAGGGCGTCCCGCAGTCGATCTGAGGCCGTAAGGACACGGGTTTGGCACGGTAACAGTCAAGCGAAAGGCATTGCGCGTAGTCCTAGAGTTGATCGGTGGCAGTGGGGACTCGTGTGGCGCACGGTCACAGTCGAGCAAAAGGCAACGCGCGTAGTCCCAGAGTTGATCGGTGGCAGTGGGGACTCGTGTGACGCACGGTCACAGTCGAGCAAAAGGCAATGCGCGTCGTGCCGGAGTCGATTGGTAGCTGTGAGAACACGACACAGGCATCGTTAGAGTGGTGCAAGGGGCGCTGGAGGGCGTCTCTCGGTCGATCAGAGGGCGTTTGGACACGTGTTAGGCAAGGTCACAGTCGAGCAAAAGGCCTCTGATCGACGTCGGGACGCCCTTCACCACCTCCCGCTTCACTCCAACGATGCACGTGTCGGGTCCCCACTGCCACCAATGAACCTTAGGGACGACGCGCATTGCCTTTTGCTCGACCGTGACCGTGCCTGACACGTGTCCCCACGGCCTCTGATCGACTGCGGGACACCCTCCAACGCCTACTGCTCCACTCTAACGATGCTCGTGTCCAGTCCCTGCTGCCACTGATCGACTCTGGGACGTCACGCATTGCCTTTTGCTCGATTGTGACCGTGCCAAACACGTGTCTTAACGACCTCAGATCGACAGCGGGACACCCTCCGACGCCTCCTGCTCCACTCTAGCGATGCTCATGTCGAGTCCCCACAGCCACCGATCGACTCTGAAACGACGCGCATTGCCTTTTGCTCGATTGTGACCGTGCCAAACACGTGTCCTCTCGTCCTCAGATCGACTGCGGGACGCCCTCCAGCGCCTCCTGCTCCACTTTAGCGATGCTCATGTCGAGTCCCCACTCCCGCCTATCGACTCAGGGACGACGCGCATTGCCTTTTGCTCGACCGTGACCGTGCCTAACACGTGTCCCTACGGCCTCTGATCGACTGCGGGACACCCTCCTACGCCTCCTGCTCCACTTTAACGATGCTCGTGTGTAGTCCCTACTGCCACTGATCGACTCTGAGACGACGCGCATTGCGTTTTGCTCGATTGTGATCGTGCCGAACACGTGTCCCACGACCTCGGATCGATTGCGGGACACCCTCCGACGCCTCCTGCTTTACACTAACGATGCTCGTGTTCCGTCCCTACCGCCACTGATCGACTCTGGGACGACGCGCATTGCCTTCTGCTCGACTGTGACCGTGCCCAACACGAGTCCCCACAGCCACCGATGAAGTCTAGGACGACGCGCATTGCCTTTTGCTCGATCGTGACCGTGCCTCACACGCGTCACCACGGCCTCAGATCGACTGCGGGACACCCTCCAACGCCTTCTGCTTTACTCAAGAATGCTCGTGTTCTGTCCCTACTGCCACTGATCGACTCTGGGACGACGCGCATTGCCTTTGCTCGACTGTGACCGTGCCTAACTTGTGTCCCCGCGGCCTCATATCGACTGCGGGACACCCTCTAACGCCTCCAGCTCTACTCTGACGATGATCGTGTCAAGGACCACATCGCCACCGATCGACACTGGCACGACGCGCATAGCCTTTTGCGTGACTGTGCCCGTGCTTAACGAGAGTCCCCACTGCTTCCGATCGACTATAGGACGACGCGCATTGCCTTATGCTTGACCGTGACCGTGGCAAACACGAGTCCTCACTGCCTCCGATCGACTCTCGGACGACGCACATTGCCTTTTGCTCGACTGTGACCGTGCCCAACACTTGTTCCTACAGCCACCGATCGACTCTAGGTCGACAAGCATTGCCTTCTGCTGGGCCGTGACCGTGGCAAATACAAGTCCCTACGGCCGCTGAACAACTGCGGGAGGCCATCCAACGACTTCTGCTCCACTCTGACGATGCTTGTATCTAGTTCACGTTGACATTGATCAACTCTGAGTCGTCGCGCCACGCCTTTTGCTCGACTGTGACAGAGCATCGTCGGTATGAAGCGTGAGGCGTTGGACGGCCACCCGCAGTCGATCCGAGGCTGTGTGGACACGTGTTAGGCACGAGCGCAGTCGAGCGAAAGGCAATGCGCGTCGTCCCTGAGTCGATCAGAGCCTGTGGGGACTCGTGTTAAGCACGGTTACAGTCGAGCAAAAGGCAATGCGCGTCGTCTCAGAGTCGATCGGTGGCAGTGGGGACTCGACACGAGTATCGTTAGAGTGAAGCAAGGGGCGCTGGAGAGCGCATCGCAGTAGGTCAGAGGCCGTAGGGAGAGGTGTTAGGCACGGTCACAGTCGAGCAAAAGGCCTCTGATCGACGTCGGGACGCCCTTCACCACCTTTCGCTCCACTCCAACGATGCACGTGGTGGGTCCCCACCGCCACCAATGAACCTCAGGGACGACGCGCATTGCCTTTTGCATGACCGTAACCGTGCCTAACACGTGTCCCTACGGCCTCTGATCGACTGCGGGACACCCTCCAACGCCTCCTGCTCCACTTTAACGATGCTCGTGTCCAGTCCCTACTGCCACTGATCGACTCTGAGACGACACGCATTGCGTTTAGCTCAATTGTGACCGTGCCAAACACGTGTCCTCACGACCTTAGATCGATTGCGGGACACCCTCCGACGCCTCCTGCTCCACTCTAACGATGCTGGTGTCCAGTCCCTACTGCCACTGATCGACTCTCGGACGACGCGCATTGCCTTTTGCTCGACTGTGACCGTGCTTAACACTAGTCCCTACAGCCGCCGATCGACTCTAGGACGACGAGCATTGCCTTTTGCTGGACCGTGACTGTAGCAGAAACAAGTCCCCACGGCCTCTGAACGACTGCGGGAGGCCATCCAACGACTTCTGCTCCACTCTGACGATGCTTGTGTCTAGTTCACGTTGCCATTGATCAACTCTGAGTCGTCGCGCCACGCCTTTTGCTCGACTGTGACGGTGCATCGTCGGTATGAAGCGTGAGGCGTTGGACGGTCACCCGCAGTCGATCCGAGGCTGTGTGGACACGTGTTCGGCAAGGTCACATTCGAGCAAAAGGCAATGCGCGTCGTCTCCGAGTCGATCGGAGGCAGTAAGGACTCGTGTTAGGGACGGTCTCAGTCGAGCAGAAGGCGAGCGCGTTGTCCCTGAGTCGATCGGAGGCAGTAGGGACTCGTGTTCAGCACGGTCACAGTCGAGCAAAAGGCAATGCGCGTCCTGCCGGTGTCGATCGATGGCAATGTGGTCTTGACACAAGCATCGTCAGAGTAGAGCTGAAAGCGTTGGAGAGTGTCCCGCAGTTGATATGAGGTCGTGAGGACTTGTGTTTGGCACAGTAACAGTCGAGCAAAAGGCGATGCGCGTCGTCCCAGAGTCGATTGGTGGGAGTGGGAACTCGACATGAGCATCGCTATAGCGGAGCAGGAGGCGCTGAAGGGTATCCCGTAGTCGATCTGAGGTCATGGGGACACGTGTTTAGCACGGTCACAATTGAGCAAAAGGCAATGCGCGTCGTCCCAGAGTCGATTGGTGGGAGTGGGGACTCGACATGAGCATCGCTAAAGCGGAGCAGGTGGCGCTGGAGGGCGACCCGCAGTCGATCTGAGGCCGCAGGGACACGAGTTAGGCACGGTCACAGTCGAGCAAAAGGCAATGCGCGTCGTCCCTGAGTCGATCGGTGGCAGTAGGGATAGAACACGAGCATCGTCAGTGTAAAGCAGGAGGCGTTGGAGGGTGTCCCGCAGTCGATCTAAGGCCGTGGTGACGCGTGTGAGGCGCGGTCACGGTCGAGCAAAAGGCGATGCGCGTCGTCCCAGAGTCGATCGGTGGCTGTGGGGACTCGACATGAGCATTGCTAGAGTGGTGCAGGAGGCGCTGGAGGGCGTCCCGCAGTCGTTCTGAGGCCGTAAGGACACGGGTTTGGCACGGTAACAGTCAAGCAAAAGGCATTGCGCGTAGTCCTAGAGTTGATCGGTGGCAGTGGGGACTCGTGTGACGCACGGTCACAGTCGAGCAAAAGGCAACGCGCGTAGTCCCAGAGTTGATCGGTGGCAGTGGGGACTCGTGTGACGCACGGTCACAGTCGAGCAAAAGGCAATGCGCGTCGTGCCGGAGTCGATTGGTAGCTGTGAGAACACGACACAAGCATCGTTAGAGTGGTGCAAGGGGCGCTGGAGGGCGTCTCTCGGTCGATCAGAGGGCGTTTGGACACGTGTTAGGCAAGGTCACAGTCGAGCAAAAGGCAATGCGCGTCGTCCCAGAGTCGATCGGTGGCTGTGGGGACTCGACATGAGCATTTTAGAGTGGTGCAGGAGGCGCTGGAGGGCGTCCCGCAGTCCATCTGAGGCCGTAAGGACACGGGTTTGGCACGGTAACAGTCAAGCAAAAGGCATTGCGCGTAGTCCTAGAGTTGATCGGTGGCAGTAGGGACTCGTGTGACGCACGGTCACAGTCGAGCAAAAGGCAACGCGCGTAGTCCCAGAGTTGATCGGTGGCAGTGGGGACTCGTGTGAAGCACGGACACAGTCGAGCAGAAGGCAATGCGCGTCGTCCCAGAGTCAATCGTCGGCTGTGGGGACTCGACATAAGCATCGTTGGAATGAAGCAGGAGGCGTCGGTGGGTGTCCCGCAGTTGATCTGAGGTCGTGAGGACACGTGTTTGGTTCGGTCACAGTCGAGCAAAAGGCAATGCGCGTCGTTTCAGAGTCGATCGAAGGCAGTGGGGACACGTGTTGGGCACGGTCACAGTCGAGGAGAAGGCAATGCGCGTCGTCACAGAGTCAATCGGAGGCAGTAGGGACTCGTGCTAGGCATGGTCACGGTCGAGCAAAAGGCAATGCGCGTCGTCCCAGAGTCAATCGTCGGCTGTGGGGACTCGACATAAGCATCGTTGGAATGAAGCTGGAGGCGTCGGTGGGTGTCCCGCAGTTGATCTGAGGTCGTGAGGACACGTGTTTGGTTCGGTCACAGTCGAGCAAAAGGCAATGCGCGTCGTTTCAGAGTCGATCGAAGGCAGTGGGGACACGTGTTGGGCACGGTCACAGTCGAGGAGAAGGCAATGCGCGTCGTCCCGAAGTCGATCGGTGGCAACGTGGACTTGACACGAGCATCGTCAGAATGGAGCAGGAGGCGTTGAATGACCTCTTGAAGTCAATCAGTGGCAGTGAGGACCCGTGTAAGGCATGGTCACAGTCGAGCAAAAGGCAATGCGCATCGTTCTAGAGTCGATCGGATGCAGTGGGGACACGTGTTGGGCACGGTCACGGTCGAGCAAAAGGCAAAGCGCGTCGTCCCGCAGTCGTTCAGAGGCCGTAGAAACACGTGTTAGGCACGGTCACAGTCGAGGAGAAGGCAATGCGCGTCGTCACAGAGTCAATCGGAGGCAGTGAGGACTTGCGTTAGGGACGGTCACAGTCGAGCAGAAGGGGAGCGCGTCGTCCCCGAGTCGATCGGAGGCAGTAGGGACTCGTGTTCAGCACGGTCACGGTCGAGCAGAAGGCAATGCGCGTTGTCCCAGAGTCGATCGGTGGCTGTGGGGACTCGACATGAGCATTGCTAGAGTGGTGCAGGAGGCGCTGGAGGGCGTCCCGCAGTCGATCTGAGGCCGTAAGGACACGGGTTTGGCACGGTAACAGTCAAGCGAAAGGCATTGCGCGTAGTCCTAGAGTTGATCGGTGGCAGTGGGGACTCGTGTGGCGCACGGTCACAGTCGAGCAAAAGGCAATGCGCGTCGTGCCGGAGTCGATTGGTAGCTGTGAGAACACGACACGAGTATCGTTAGAGTGAAGCAAGGGACGCTGGAGGGCGCATCGCAGTGGGTCAGAGGCCGTAGGGAGAGGTGTTGGGCACGGTCACAGACGAGCAAAAGGCAATGCGCGTCGTCCCAGAGTCAATCGGAGGCAGTGGGGACTCGTGTTAGGCAAGGTCACAGTCGAGCAAAAGGCAATGCGCGTCGTCTCCGAGTCGATCGGAGGCAGTAGGGACTGGACATCGCCATCGTTAAAGTAAAGCAGGAGGCGAAGGAGGGTGTCCCGCAGTCGATCTGACGCCGTGGTGACGCGTGTGAGGCACGGTCACGGTCGAGCAAAAGGCAATGCGCGTCGTCCTAGAGTTGATCAGTGGCTGTGGGGACTCGTGTTGGGCACGGTCACAGTCGAGCAGAAGGCAATGCGCGTCGTCTCAGAGTCGATCAGTGGCAGTAGCGACAGAACACGAGCATCGTTAGTGTGAAGCAGAAGGCGTTGGAGGGTGTCCCGCAGTCGATCTGAGGCCGTGGTGACGCGTGTGAGGCACGGTCACGGTCGAGCAAAAGGCAATGCGCGTCGTCCCAGAGTCGATCGTCGGCTGTGGGGACTCGACATAAGCATCGTTGGAATGAAGCAGGAGGCGTCGGTGGGTGTCCCGCAGTTGATCTGAGGTCGTGAGGACACGTGTTCGGTTCGGTTACAGTCGAGCAAAAGGCAATGCGCGTCGTTTCAGAGTCGATCGAAGGCAGTGGGGACACGTGTTGGGCACGGTCACAGTCGAGCGAAAGGCAATGCGCGTCGTTTTAGAGTCGATCAAAGGCCGTAAAAACACGTGTTAGGCACGGTCACAGTCGAGGAGAAGGCAATGCGCGTCGTCCCAGAGTCGATCGGTGGCAACGTGGACTTGACACGAGCATCGTCAGAATGGAGCAGGAGGCGTTGAATGACCTCTTGAAGTCAATCAGTGGCAGTGAGGACCCGTGTAAGGCATGGTCACAGTCGAGCAAAAGGCAATGCGCGTCGTTCTAGAGTCGATCGGAGGCAGTGGGGACACGTGTTGGGCACGGTCTCGGTCAAGCAAAAGGCAATGCGCGTCGTCACGCAGTCGTTCAGAGGCCGTAGAAACACGTGTTAGGCACGGTCACAGTCGAGGAGAAGGCAATGCGCGTCGTCACAGAGTCAATCGGAGGCAGTAGGGACTCGTGCTAGGCATAGTCACGGTCGAGCAAAAGGCAATGCGCGTCGTCCCAGAGTTGATCAGAGGCAGCAGGGACTCGTGTTTGGCACGGTCACAGACGAGCAAATGGCAATGCGCGTCGTCCCAGAGTCGATCGGAGGCAGTAGGGACTCGTGTTCAGCACGGTCACAGTCGAGCAAAAGGCAATGCGCGTCCTGCCAGTGTCGATCAATGGCAATGTGGTCTTGACACAAGCATCGTCAGAGTAGAGCTGAAAGCGTTGGAGAGTGTCCCGCAGTTGATATGAGGTCGTGAGGACTTGTGTTTGGCACAGTAACAGTCGAGCAAAAGGCGATGCGCGTCGTCCCAGAGTCGATTGGTGGGAGTGGGAACTCGACATGAGCATCGCTATAGCGGAGCAGGAGGCGCTGAAGGGTATCCCGTAGTCGATCTGAGGTCATGGGGACACGTGTTTAGCACGGTCACAATTGAGCAAAAGGCAATGCGCGTCGTCCCAGAGTCGATTGGTGGGAGTGGGGACTCGACATGAGCATCGCTAAAGCGGAGCAGGTGGCGCTGGAGGGCGACCCGCAGTCGATCTGAGGCCGCAGGGACACGAGTTAGGCACGGTCACAGTCGAGCAAAAGGCAATGCGCGTCGTCCCTGAGTCGATCGGTGGCAGTAGGGATAGAACACGAGCATCGTCAGTGTAAAGCAGGAGGCGTTGGAGGGTGTCCCGCAGTCGATCTAAGGCCGTGGTGACGCGTGTGAGGCGCGGTCACGGTCGAGCAAAAGGCGATGCGCGTCGTCCCAGAGTCGATCGGTGGCTGTGGGGACTCGACATGAGCATTGCTAGAGTGGTGCAGGAGGCGCTGGAGGGCGTCCCGCAGTCGTTCTGAGGCCGTAAGGACACGGGTTTGGCACGGTAACAGTCAAGCAAAAGGCATTGCGCGTAGTCCTAGAGTTGATCGGTGGCAGTGGGGACTCGTGTGACGCACGGTCACAGTCGAGCAAAAGGCAACGCGCGTAGTCCCAGAGTTGATCGGTGGCAGTGGGGACTCGTGTGACGCACGGTCACAGTCGAGCAAAAGGCAATGCGCGTCGTGCCGGAGTCGATTGGTAGCTGTGAGAACACGACACAAGCATCGTTAGAGTGGTGCAAGGGGCGCTGGAGGGCGTCTCTCGGTCGATCAGAGGGCGTTTGGACACGTGTTAGGCAAGGTCACAGTCGAGCAAAAGGCAATGCGCGTCGTCCCAGAGTCGATCGGTGGCTGTGGGGACTCGACATGAGCATTTTAGAGTGGTGCAGGAGGCGCTGGAGGGCGTCCCGCAGTCCATCTGAGGCCGTAAGGACACGGGTTTGGCACGGTAACAGTCAAGCAAAAGGCATTGCGCGTAGTCCTAGAGTTGATCGGTGGCAGTAGGGACTCGTGTGACGCACGGTCACAGTCGAGCAAAAGGCAACGCGCGTAGTCCCAGAGTTGATCGGTGGCAGTGGGGACTCGTGTGAAGCACGGACACAGTCGAGCAGAAGGCAATGCGCGTCGTCCCAGAGTCAATCGTCGGCTGTGGGGACTCGACATAAGCATCGTTGGAATGAAGCAGGAGGCGTCGGTGGGTGTCCCGCAGTTGATCTGAGGTCGTGAGGACACGTGTTTGGTTCGGTCACAGTCGAGCAAAAGGCAATGCGCGTCGTTTCAGAGTCGATCGAAGGCAGTGGGGACACGTGTTGGGCACGGTCACAGTCGAGGAGAAGGCAATGCGCGTCGTCACAGAGTCAATCGGAGGCAGTAGGGACTCGTGCTAGGCATGGTCACGGTCGAGCAAAAGGCAATGCGCGTCGTCCCAGAGTCAATCGTCGGCTGTGGGGACTCGACATAAGCATCGTTGGAATGAAGCTGGAGGCGTCGGTGGGTGTCCCGCAGTTGATCTGAGGTCGTGAGGACACGTGTTTGGTTCGGTCACAGTCGAGCAAAAGGCAATGCGCGTCGTTTCAGAGTCGATCGAAGGCAGTGGGGACACGTGTTGGGCACGGTCACAGTCGAGGAGAAGGCAATGCGCGTCGTCCCGAAGTCGATCGGTGGCAACGTGGACTTGACACGAGCATCGTCAGAATGGAGCAGGAGGCGTTGAATGACCTCTTGAAGTCAATCAGTGGCAGTGAGGACCCGTGTAAGGCATGGTCACAGTCGAGCAAAAGGCAATGCGCATCGTTCTAGAGTCGATCGGATGCAGTGGGGACACGTGTTGGGCACGGTCACGGTCGAGCAAAAGGCAAAGCGCGTCGTCCCGCAGTCGTTCAGAGGCCGTAGAAACACGTGTTAGGCACGGTCACAGTCGAGGAGAAGGCAATGCGCGTCGTCACAGAGTCAATCGGAGGCAGTAGGGACTCGTGCTAGGCATGGTCACAGTCGAGCAAAAGGCAATGCGCGTCGTCTCCGAGTCGATCAGAGGCAGTGAGAACTAGTGTTAGGGACGGTCACGGTCGAGCAGAAGGCGAGCGCGTCGTCCCTGAGTCGATCGGAGGCAGTAGGGACTCGTGCTAGGCCATGGTCACAGTCGAGCAAAAGGCAATGCGCGTCGTCCCAGAGTTGATCAGAGGCAGCGGGGACTCGTGTTTGGTACGGTCACAGTCGAGCGAAAGGCGATGCGCGTCGTCCCAGAGTCGATCGGTGGCTGTGGGGACTCGACATGAGCATCGCTAGAGTGGTGCGGGAGGCGCTGGAGGGCGTCCCGCAGTCGATCTGAGGCTGTAAGGACACGGGTTGGGCACGGTCACAGTCGAGCAAAAGGCAATGCGCGTCGTCCCAGAGTCAATCGGAGGCAGTAGGGACTCGTGTTCAGCACGGTCACAGTCGAGCAAGGGCAATGCGCGTCGTGCCGGTGTCGATCGGTGGCAATGTGGTCTTCACACGAGCATCGTTAAAGTGGAGCTGGAGGCGTTGGAGGGCCTCTTGCAGTCGATCAGAGGTCGTGTGGACTCGTGTGAGGCAGGGTCACAGTCGAGCAAAAGGCAATGCGCGTCGTCCCGCAGTCGTTCAGAGGCCGTAGAAACACGTGTTAGGCACGGTCACAGTCGAGGAGAAGGCAATGCGCGTCGTCACAGAGTCAATCGGAGGCAGTAGGGACTCGTGCTAGGCATGGTCA
Source organism: Neodiprion pinetum (assembly GCF_021155775.2). NCBI lineage: Eukaryota > Metazoa > Arthropoda > Insecta > Hymenoptera > Diprionidae > Neodiprion > Neodiprion pinetum. The sequence goes on along the minus strand of NC_060236.1, from coordinate 14,819,521 downwards.
CGGTCGAGCAAAAGGCAATGCGCGACGTCCCAGAGTCAATCGTCGGCTGTGGGGACTCGACATAAGCATCGTTGGAATGAAGCAGGAGGCGTCGGTGGGTGTCCCGCAGTTGATCTGAGGTTGTGAGGACACGTGTTTGGTTCGGTCACAGTCGAGCAAAAGGCAATGCGCGTCGTTTCAGAGTCGATCGAAGGCAGTGGGGACACGTGTTGGGCACGGTCACAGTCGAGGAGAAGGCAATGCGCGTCGTCCCAAAGTCGATCGGTGGCAACGTGGACTTGACACGAGCATCGTCAGAATGGAGCAGGAGGCGTTGAATGACCTCTTGAAGTCAATCAGTGGCAGTGAGGACCCGTGTAAGGCATGGTCACAGTCGAGCAAAAGGCAATGCGCATCGTTCTAGAGTCGATGGGATGCAGTGGGGACACGTGTTGGGCACGGTCACGGTCGAGCAAAAGGCAAAGCGCGTCGTCCCGCAGTCGTTCAGAGGCCGTAGAAACACGTGTTAGGCACGGTCACAGTCGAGGAGAAGGCAATGCGCGTCGTCACAGAGTCAATCGGAGGCAGTTGGGACTCGTGCTAGGCATGGTCACGGTCGAGCAAAAGGCAATGCGCGTCGTCCCAGAGTCAATCGTCGGCAGTGGGGACTCTACATAAGCATCGTTGGAATGAAGCAGGAGGAGTCGGTGGGTGTCCCGCAGTTGATCTGAGGTCGTGAGGACACGTGTTTGGTTCGGTCACAGTCGAGCAAAAGGCAATGCGCGTCGTTTCAGAGTCGATCGAAGGCGGTGGGGACACGTGTTGGGCACGGTCACAGTCGAGGAGAAGGCAATGCGCGTCGTCCCAAAGTCGATCGGTGGCAACGTGGACTTGACACGAGCATCGTCAGAATGGAGCAGGAGGCGTTGAATGACCTCTTGAAGTCAATCAGTGGCAGTGAGGACCCGTGTAAGGCATGGTCACAGTCGAGCAAAAGGCAATGCGCATCGTTCTAGAGTCGATCGGATGCAGTGGGGACACGTGTTGGGCACGGTCACGGTCGAGCAAAAGGCAAAGCGCGTCGTCCCGCAGTCGTTCAGAGGCCGTAGAAACACGTGTTAGGCACGGTCACAGTCGAGGAGAAGGCAATGCGCGTCGTCACAGAGTCAATCGGAGGCAGTAGGGACTCGTGCTAGGCATGGTCACAGTCGAGCAAAAGGCAATGCGCGTCGTCCCAGAGTTGATCAGAGGCAGCGGGGACTCGTGTTTGGTACGGTCACGGTCGAGCGAAAGGCGATGCGCGTCGTCCCAGAGTCGATCGGTGGCTGTGGGGACTCGACATGAGCATCGCTAGAGTGGTGCGGGAGGCGCTGGAGGGCGTCCCGCAGTCGATCTGAGGCTGTAAGGACACGGGTTGGGCACGGTCACAGTCGAGCAAAAGGCAATGCGCGTCGTCCCAGAGTCAATCGGAGGCAGTGGGGACTCGTGTTAGGCAAGGTCACAGTCGAGCAAAAGGCAATGCGCGTCGTCTCCGAGTCGATCAGAGGCAGTGAAAACTAGTGTTAGGGACGGTCACGGTCGAGCAGAAGGCGAGCGCGTCGTCCCTGAGTCGATCGGAGGCAGTAGGGACTCGTGCTAGGCATGGTCACAGTCGAGCAAAAGGCAATGCGCGTCGTGCCAGAGTTGATCAGAGGCAGCGGGGACTCGTGTTTGGTACGGTCACAGTCGAGCGAAAGGCGATGCGCGTCGTCCCAGAGTCGATCGGTGGCTGTGGGGACTCGACATGAGCATCGCTAGAGTGGTGCGGGAGGCGCTGGAGGGCGTCCCGCAGTCGATCTGAGGCTGTAAGGACACGGGTTGGGCACGGTCACAGTCGAGCAAAAGGCAATGCGCGTCGTCCCGGAGTTGATCGGAAGCAGTGAGGACTCGTGTTAGGCAAGGTCACAGTCGAGCAAAAGGCTAAGCGCGTCGTCCATGAGTCGATCAGAGGCAGTGAGAACTAGTGTTAGGGACGGTCACGGTCGAGCAGAAGGCGAGCGCGTCGTCCCTGAGTCGATCGGAGGCAGTAGGGACTCGTGTTCAGCACGGTCACAGTCGAGCAAAAGGCAATGCGCGTCGTGCCGGTGTCGATCGGTGGCAATGTGGTCTTGACACGAGCATCGTCAGAGTAGAGCTGGAGGCGTTGGAGAGTGTCCCGCAGTTGATATGAGGTCGTGAGGACTCGTGTTTGGCACAGTAACAGTCGAGCAAAAGGCGATGCGCGTCGTCCCAGAGTCGATTAGTGGGAGTGGGGACTCGACATGAGCATCGCTAAAGTGGAGCAGAAGGCGTTGGAGTTTGTCCCGCAGTCGATCTGAGGACGTGAGGACACGAGTTTGGCACGGTCACAATCGAGCGAAAGGCGATGCGCGTCGTCCCAGAGTCGATCGGCGGCGGTGGGGACTCGACATGAGCATTGCTAGAGTGGTGCAGGAGGCGCTGAAGGGCGTCCCTCGGTCGACAGAAGGCAATGCGCGTTGTCCCAGAGTCGTTCGGTGGCAATGTGGACTTCACACGAGCATCGTTAAAGTGGAGCAGGAGGCGTTGGAGGGCCTCTTGCAGTCGATCAGTGGTCGTGTGGACTCGTGTTAGGCAGGGTCACAGTCGAGCAAAAGGCAATGCGCGTCGTTCCAGAGTCGATCGGAGGCAGCGGGGACTCGTGTTAGGCAAGGTCTCAGTCGAGCAAAAGGCAATGCGCGTCGTCTCTGAGTCGATCGGAGGCAGTAAGGACTTGTGTTAGGGACAATCACAGTCGAGCAGGAGGCGAGCGCGTCGTCCCTGAGTCGATCGGAGGCAGTAGGGACTCGTGCTAGGCATGGTCACAGTCGAGCAAAAGGCAATGCGCGTCGTCCCAGAGTTGATCAGAGGCAGCGGGGACTCGTGTTTGGTACGGTCACAGTCGAGCGAAAGGCGATGCGCGTCGTCCCAGAGTCGATCGGTGGCTGTGGGGACTCGACATGAGCATCGCTAGAGTGGTGCGGGAGGCGCTGGAGGGCGTCCCGCAGTCGATCTGAGGCTGTAAGGACACGGGTTGGGCACGGTCACAGTCGAGCAAAAGGCAATGCGCGTCGTCCCAGAGTCAATCGGAGGCAGTAGGGACTCGTGTTCAGCACGGTCACAGTCGAGCAAAAGGCAATGCGCGTCGTGCCGGTGTCGATCGGTGGCAATGTGGTCTTCACACGAGCATCGTTAAAGTGGAGCAGGAGGCGTTGGAGGGCCTCTTGCAGTCGATCAGAGGTCGTGTGGACTCGTGTGAGGCAGGGTCACAGTCGAGCAAAAGGCAATGCGCGTCGTCCCGCAGTCGTTCAGAGGCCGTAGAAACACGTGTTAGGCACGGTCACAGTCGAGGAGAAGGCAATGCGCGTCGTCACAGAGTCAATCGGAGGCAGTAGGGACTCGTGCTAGGCATGGTCACGGTCGAGCAAAAGGCAATGCGCGTCGTCCCAGAGTCAATCGTCGGCTGTGGGGACTCGACATAAGCATCGTTGGAATGAAGCAGGAGGCGTCGGTGTGTGTCCCGCAGTTGATCTGAGGTCGTGAGGACACGTGTTTGGTTCGGTCACAGTCGAGCAAAAGGCAATGCGCGTCGTTTCAGAGTCGATCAAAGGCAGTGGGGACACGTGTTGGGCACGGTCACAGTCGAGGAGAAGGCAATGCGCGTCGTCCCAAAGTCGATCGGTGGCAACGTGGACTTGACACGAGCATCGTCAGAATGGAGCAGGAGGCGTTGTATGACCTCTTGAAGTCAATCAGTGGCAGTGAGGACCCGTGTAAGGCATGGTCACAGTCGAGCAAAAGGCAATGCGCATCGTTCTAGAGTCGATCGGATGCAGTGGGGACACGTGTTGGGCACGGTCACGGTCGAGCAAAAGGCAAAGCGCGTCGTCCCGCAGTCGTTCAGAGGCCGTAGAAACACGTGTTAGGCACGGTCACAGTCGAGGAGAAGGCAATGCGCGTCGTCACAGAGTCAATCGGAGGCAGTAGGGACTCGTGCTAGGCATGGTCACAGTCGAGCAAAAGGCAATGCGCGTCGTCTCCGAGTCGATCAGAGGCAGTGAGAACTAGTGTTAGGGACGGTCACGGTCGAGCAGAAGGCGAGCGCGTCGTCCCTGAGTCGATCGGAGGCAGTAGGGACTCGTGCTAGGCCATGGTCACAGTCGAGCAAAAGGCAATGCGCGTCGTCCCAGAGTTGATCAGAGGCAGCGGGGACTCGTGTTTGGTACGGTCACAGTCGAGCGAAAGGCGATGCGCGTCGTCCCAGAGTCGATCGGTGGCTGTGGGGACTCGACATGAGCATCGCTAGAGTGGTGCGGGAGGCGCTGGAGGGCGTCCCGCAGTCGATCTGAGGCTGTAAGGACACGGGTTGGGCACGGTCACAGTCGAGCAAAAGGCAATGCGCGTCGTCCCAGAGTCAATCGGAGGCAGTAGGGACTCGTGTTCAGCACGGTCACAGTCGAGCAAGGGCAATGCGCGTCGTGCCGGTGTCGATCGGTGGCAATGTGGTCTTCACACGAGCATCGTTAAAGTGGAGCTGGAGGCGTTGGAGGGCCTCTTGCAGTCGATCAGAGGTCGTGTGGACTCGTGTGAGGCAGGGTCACAGTCGAGCAAAAGGCAATGCGCGTCGTCCCGCAGTCGTTCAGAGGCCGTAGAAACACGTGTTAGGCACGGTCACAGTCGAGGAGAAGGCAATGCGCGTCGTCACAGAGTCAATCGGAGGCAGTAGGGACTCGTGCTAGGCATGGTCACGGTCGAGCAAAAGGCAATGCGCGACGTCCCAGAGTCAATCGTCGGCTGTGGGGACTCGACATAAGCATCGTTGGAATGAAGCAGGAGGCGTCGGTGGGTGTCCCGCAGTTGATCTGAGGTTGTGAGGACACGTGTTTGGTTCGGTCACAGTCGAGCAAAAGGCAATGCGCGTCGTTTCAGAGTCGATCGAAGGCAGTGGGGACACGTGTTGGGCACGGTCACAGTCGAGGAGAAGGCAATGCGCGTCGTCCCAAAGTCGATCGGTGGCAACGTGGACTTGACACGAGCATCGTCAGAATGGAGCAGGAGGCGTTGAATGACCTCTTGAAGTCAATCAGTGGCAGTGAGGACCCGTGTAAGGCATGGTCACAGTCGAGCAAAAGGCAATGCGCATCGTTCTAGAGTCGATGGGATGCAGTGGGGACACGTGTTGGGCACGGTCACGGTCGAGCAAAAGGCAAAGCGCGTCGTCCCGCAGTCGTTCAGAGGCCGTAGAAACACGTGTTAGGCACGGTCACAGTCGAGGAGAAGGCAATGCGCGTCGTCACAGAGTCAATCGGAGGCAGTTGGGACTCGTGCTAGGCATGGTCACGGTCGAGCAAAAGGCAATGCGCGTCGTCCCAGAGTCAATCGTCGGCAGTGGGGACTCTACATAAGCATCGTTGGAATGAAGCAGGAGGAGTCGGTGGGTGTCCCGCAGTTGATCTGAGGTCGTGAGGACACGTGTTTGGTTCGGTCACAGTCGAGCAAAAGGCAATGCGCGTCGTTTCAGAGTCGATCGAAGGCGGTGGGGACACGTGTTGGGCACGGTCACAGTCGAGGAGAAGGCAATGCGCGTCGTCCCAAAGTCGATCGGTGGCAACGTGGACTTGACACGAGCATCGTCAGAATGGAGCAGGAGGCGTTGAATGACCTCTTGAAGTCAATCAGTGGCAGTGAGGACCCGTGTAAGGCATGGTCACAGTCGAGCAAAAGGCAATGCGCATCGTTCTAGAGTCGATCGGATGCAGTGGGGACACGTGTTGGGCACGGTCACGGTCGAGCAAAAGGCAAAGCGCGTCGTCCCGCAGTCGTTCAGAGGCCGTAGAAACACGTGTTAGGCACGGTCACAGTCGAGGAGAAGGCAATGCGCGTCGTCACAGAGTCAATCGGAGGCAGTAGGGACTCGTGCTAGGCATGGTCACAGTCGAGCAAAAGGCAATGCGCGTCGTCCCAGAGTTGATCAGAGGCAGCGGGGACTCGTGTTTGGTACGGTCACGGTCGAGCGAAAGGCGATGCGCGTCGTCCCAGAGTCGATCGGTGGCTGTGGGGACTCGACATGAGCATCGCTAGAGTGGTGCGGGAGGCGCTGGAGGGCGTCCCGCAGTCGATCTGAGGCTGTAAGGACACGGGTTGGGCACGGTCACAGTCGAGCAAAAGGCAATGCGCGTCGTCCCAGAGTCAATCGGAGGCAGTGGGGACTCGTGTTAGGCAAGGTCACAGTCGAGCAAAAGGCAATGCGCGTCGTCTCCGAGTCGATCAGAGGCAGTGAAAACTAGTGTTAGGGACGGTCACGGTCGAGCAGAAGGCGAGCGCGTCGTCCCTGAGTCGATCGGAGGCAGTAGGGACTCGTGCTAGGCATGGTCACAGTCGAGCAAAAGGCAATGCGCGTCGTGCCAGAGTTGATCAGAGGCAGCGGGGACTCGTGTTTGGTACGGTCACAGTCGAGCGAAAGGCGATGCGCGTCGTCCCAGAGTCGATCGGTGGCTGTGGGGACTCGACATGAGCATCGCTAGAGTGGTGCGGGAGGCGCTGGAGGGCGTCCCGCAGTCGATCTGAGGCTGTAAGGACACGGGTTGGGCACGGTCACAGTCGAGCAAAAGGCAATGCGCGTCGTCCCGGAGTTGATCGGAAGCAGTGAGGACTCGTGTTAGGCAAGGTCACAGTCGAGCAAAAGGCTAAGCGCGTCGTCCATGAGTCGATCAGAGGCAGTGAGAACTAGTGTTAGGGACGGTCACGGTCGAGCAGAAGGCGAGCGCGTCGTCCCTGAGTCGATCGGAGGCAGTAGGGACTCGTGTTCAGCACGGTCACAGTCGAGCAAAAGGCAATGCGCGTCGTGCCGGTGTCGATCGGTGGCAATGTGGTCTTGACACGAGCATCGTCAGAGTAGAGCTGGAGGCGTTGGAGAGTGTCCCGCAGTTGATATGAGGTCGTGAGGACTCGTGTTTGGCACAGTAACAGTCGAGCAAAAGGCGATGCGCGTCGTCCCAGAGTCGATTAGTGGGAGTGGGGACTCGACATGAGCATCGCTAAAGTGGAGCAGAAGGCGTTGGAGTTTGTCCCGCAGTCGATCTGAGGACGTGAGGACACGAGTTTGGCACGGTCACAATCGAGCGAAAGGCGATGCGCGTCGTCCCAGAGTCGATCGGCGGCGGTGGGGACTCGACATGAGCATTGCTAGAGTGGTGCAGGAGGCGCTGAAGGGCGTCCCTCGGTCGACAGAAGGCAATGCGCGTTGTCCCAGAGTCGTTCGGTGGCAATGTGGACTTCACACGAGCATCGTTAAAGTGGAGCAGGAGGCGTTGGAGGGCCTCTTGCAGTCGATCAGTGGTCGTGTGGACTCGTGTTAGGCAGGGTCACAGTCGAGCAAAAGGCAATGCGCGTCGTTCCAGAGTCGATCGGAGGCAGCGGGGACTCGTGTTAGGCAAGGTCTCAGTCGAGCAAAAGGCAATGCGCGTCGTCTCTGAGTCGATCGGAGGCAGTAAGGACTTGTGTTAGGGACAATCACAGTCGAGCAGGAGGCGAGCGCGTCGTCCCTGAGTCGATCGGAGGCAGTAGGGACTCGTGCTAGGCATGGTCACAGTCGAGCAAAAGGCAATGCGCGTCGTCCCAGAGTTGATCAGAGGCAGCGGGGACTCGTGTTTGGTACGGTCACAGTCGAGCGAAAGGCGATGCGCGTCGTCCCAGAGTCGATCGGTGGCTGTGGGGACTCGACATGAGCATCGCTAGAGTGGTGCGGGAGGCGCTGGAGGGCGTCCCGCAGTCGATCTGAGGCTGTAAGGACACGGGTTGGGCACGGTCACAGTCGAGCAAAAGGCAATGCGCGTCGTCCCAGAGTCAATCGGAGGCAGTAGGGACTCGTGTTCAGCACGGTCACAGTCGAGCAAAAGGCAATGCGCGTCGTGCCGGTGTCGATCGGTGGCAATGTGGTCTTCACACGAGCATCGTTAAAGTGGAGCAGGAGGCGTTGGAGGGCCTCTTGCAGTCGATCAGAGGTCGTGTGGACTCGTGTGAGGCAGGGTCACAGTCGAGCAAAAGGCAATGCGCGTCGTCCCGCAGTCGTTCAGAGGCCGTAGAAACACGTGTTAGGCACGGTCACAGTCGAGGAGAAGGCAATGCGCGTCGTCACAGAGTCAATCGGAGGCAGTAGGGACTCGTGCTAGGCATGGTCACGGTCGAGCAAAAGGCAATGCGCGTCGTCCCAGAGTCAATCGTCGGCTGTGGGGACTCGACATAAGCATCGTTGGAATGAAGCAGGAGGCGTCGGTGTGTGTCCCGCAGTTGATCTGAGGTCGTGAGGACACGTGTTTGGTTCGGTCACAGTCGAGCAAAAGGCAATGCGCGTCGTTTCAGAGTCGATCAAAGGCAGTGGGGACACGTGTTGGGCACGGTCACAGTCGAGGAGAAGGCAATGCGCGTCGTCCCAAAGTCGATCGGTGGCAACGTGGACTTGACACGAGCATCGTCAGAATGGAGCAGGAGGCGTTGTATGACCTCTTGAAGTCAATCAGTGGCAGTGAGGACCCGTGTAAGGCATGGTCACGGTCGAGCAAAAGGCAATGCGCATCGTTCTAGAGTCGATGGGATGCAGTGGGGACACGTGTTGGGCACGGTCACGGTCGAGCAAAAGGCAAAGCGCGTCGTCCCGCAGTCGTTCAGAGGCCGTAGAAACACGTGTTAGGCACGGTCACAGTCGAGGAGAAGGCAATGCGCGTCGTCACAGAGTCAATCGGAGGCAGTAGGGACTCGTGCTAGGCATGGTCACGGTCGAGCAAAAGGCAATGCGCGTCGTCCCAGAGTCAATCGTCGGCTGTGGGGACTCGACATAAGCATCGTTGGAATGAAGCAGGAGGCGTCGGTGTGTGTCCCGCAGTTGATCTGAGGTCGTGAGGACACGTGTTTGGTTCGGTCACAGTCGAGCAAAAGGCAATGCGCGTCGTTTCAGAGTCGATCGAAGGCAGTGGGGACACGTGTTGGGCACGGTCACAGTCGAGGAGAAGGCAATGCGCGTCGTCCCAAAGTCGATCGGTGGCAACGTGGACTTGACACGAGCATCGTCAGAATGGAGCAGGAGGCGTTGAATGACCTCTTGAAGTCAATCAGTGGCAGTGAGGACCCGTGTAAGGCATGGTCACGGTCGAGCAAAAGGCAATGCGCATCGTTCTAGAGTCGATCGGATGCAGTGGGGACACGTGTTGGGCACGGTCACGGTCGAGCAAAAGGCAAAGCGCGTCGTCCCGCAGTCGTTCAGAGGCCGTAGAAACACGTGTTAGGCACGGTCACAGTCGAGGAGAAGGCAATGCGCGTCGTCACAGAGTCAATCGGAGGCAGTAGGGACTCGTGCTAGGCATGGTCACAGTCGAGCAAAAGGCAATGCGCGTCGTCCCAGAGTTGATCAGAGGCAGCGGGGACTCGTGTTTGGTACGGTCACGGTCGAGCGAAAGGCGATGCGCGTCGTCCCAGAGTCGATCGGTGGCTGTGGGGACTCGACATGAGCATCGCTAGAGTGGTGCGGGAGGCGCTGGAGGGCGTTCCGCAGTCGATCTGAGGCTGTAAGGACACGGGTTGGGCACGGTCACAGTCGAGCAAAAGGCAATGCGCGTCGTCCCAGAGTCAATCGGAGGCAGTGGGGACTCGTGTTAGGCAAGGTCACAGTCGAGCAAAAGGCAATGCGCGTCGTCTCCGAGTCGATCTGAGGCAGTGAGAACTAGTGTTAGGGACGGTCACGGTCGAGCAGAAGGCGAGCGCGTCGTCCCTGAGTCGATCGGAGGCAGTAGGGACTCGTGCTAGGCATGGTCACAGTCGAGCAAAAGGCAATGCGCGTCGTCCCAGAGTTGATCAGAGGCAGCGGGGACTCGTGTTTGGTACGGTCACAGTCGAGCGAAAGGCGATGCGCGTCGTCCCAGAGTCGATCGGTGGCTGTGGGGACTCGACATGAGCATCGCTAGAGTGGTGCGGGAGGCGCTGGAGGGCGTCCCGCAGTCGATCTGAGGCTGTAAGGACACGGGTTGGGCACGGTCACAGTCGAGCAAAAGGCAATGCGCGTCGTCCCGGAGTCGATCGGAAGCAGTGAGGACTCGTGTTAGGCAAGGTCACAGTCGAGCAAAAGGCTAAGCGCGTCGTCCATGAGTCGGTCAGAGGCAGTGAGAACTAGTGTTGGGGACGGTCACGGTCGAGCAGAAGGCGAGCGCGTCGTCCCCTAGTCGATCGGAGGCAGTAGGGACTCGTGTTCAGCACGGTCACAGTCGAGCAAAAGGCAATGCGCGTCGTGCCGGTGTCGATCGGTGGCAATGTGGTCTTGACACGAGCATCGTCAGAGTAGAGCTGGAGGCGTTGGAGAGTGTCCCGCAGTTGATATGAGGTCGTGAGGACTCGTGTTTGGCACAGTAACAGTCGAGCAAAAGGCGATGCGCGTCGTCCCAGAGTCGATTGGTGGGAGTGGGGACTCGACATGAGCATCGCTAAAGTGGAGCAGAAGGCGTTGGAGTTTGTCCCGCAGTCGATCTGAGGACGTGAGGACACGAGTTTGGCACGGTCACAATCGAGCGAAAGGCGATGCGCGTCGTCCCAGAGTCGATCGGCGGCGGTGGGGACTCGACATGAGCATTGCTAGAGTGGTGCAGGAGGCGCTGGAGGGCGTCCCTCGGTCGACAGAAGGCAATGCGCGTTGTCCCAGAGTCGTTCGGTGGCAATGTGGACTTCACACGAGCATCGTTAAAGTGGAGCAGGAGGCGTTGGAGGGCCTCTTGCAGTCGATCGGTGGTCGTGTGGACTCGTGTTAGGCAGGGTCACAGTCGAGCAAAAGGCAATGCGCGTCGTTCCAGAGTCGATCGGAGGCAGCGGGGACTCGTGCTAGGCATGGTCACAGTCGAGCAAAAGGCAATGCGCGTCGTCCCAGAGTTGATCAGAGGCAGCGGGGACTCGTGTTTGGTACGGTCACAGTCGAGCGAAAGGCGATGCGCGTCGTCCCAGAGTCGATCGGTGGCTGTGGGGACTCGACATGAGCATCGCTAGAGTGGTGCGGGAGGCGCTGGAGGGCGTCCCGCAGTCGATCTGAGGCTGTAAGGACACGGGTTGGGCACGGTCACAGTCGAGCAAAAGGCAATGCGCGTCGTCCCAGAGTCAATCGGAGGCAGTAGGGACTCGTGTTTAGCACGGTCACAGTCGAGCAAAAGGCAATGCGCGTCGTGCCGGTGTCGATCGGTGGCAATGTGGTCTTCACACGAGCATCGTTAAAGTGGAGCAGGAGGCGTTGGAGGGCCTCTTGCAGTCGATCAGAGGTCGTGTGGACTCGTGTGAGGCAGGGTCACAGTCGAGCAAAAGGCAATGCGCGTCGTCCCGCAGTCGTTCAGAGGCCGTAGAAACACGTGTTAGGCACGGTCACAGTCGAGGAGAAGGCAATGCGCGTCGTCACAGAGTCAATCGGAGGCAGTAGGGACTCGTGCTAGGCATGGTCACGGTCGAGCAAAAGGCAATGCGCGTCGTCCCAGAGTCAATCGTCGGCTGTGGGGACTCGACATAAGCATCGTTGGAATGAAGCAGGAGGCGTCGGTGTGTGTCCCGCAGTTGATCTGAGGTCGTGAGGACACGTGTTTGGTTCGGTCACAGTCGAGCAAAAGGCAATGCGCGTCGTTTCAGAGTCGATCAAAGGCAGTGGGGACACGTGTTGGGCACGGTCACAGTCGAGGAGAAGGCAATGCGCGTCGTCCCAAAGTCGATCGGTGGCAACGTGGACTTGACACGAGCATCGTCAGAATGGAGCAGGAGGCGTTGAATGACCTCTTGAAATCAATCAGTGGCAGTGAGGACCCGTGTAAGGCATGGTAACGGTCGAGCAAAAGGCAATGCGCATCGTTCTAGAGTCGATGGGATGCAGTGGGGACACGTGTTGGGCACGGTCACGGTCGAGCAAAAGGCAAAGCGCGTCGTCCCGCAGTCGTTCAGAGGCCGTAGAAACACGTGTTAGGCACGGTCACAGTCGAGGAGAAGGCAATGCGCGTCGTCACAGAGTCAATCGGAGGCAGTAGGGACTCGTGCTAGGCATGGTCACGGTCGAGCAAAAGGCAATGCGCGTCGTCCCAGAGTCAATCGTCGGCTGTGGGGACTCGACATAAGCATCGTTGGAATGAAGCAGGAGGCGTCGGTGTGTGTCCCGCAGTTGATCTGAGGTCGTGAGGACACGTGTTTGGTTCGGTCACAGTCGAGCAAAAGGCAATGCGCGTCGTTTCAGAGTCGATCGAAGGCAGTGGGGACACGTGTTGGGCACGGTCACAGTCGAGGAGAAGGCAATGCGCGTCGTCCCAAAGTCGATCGGTGGCAACGTGGACTTGACACGAGCATCGTCAGAATGGAGCAGGAGGCGTTGAATGACCTCTTGAAGTCAATCAGTGGCAGTGAGGACCCGTGTAAGGCATGGTCACAGTCGAGCAAAAGGCAATGCGCATCGTTCTAGAGTCGATCGGATGCAGTGGGGACACGTGTTGGGCACGGTCACGGTCGAGCAAAAGGCAAAGCGCGTCGTCCCGCAGTCGTTCAGAGGCCGTAGAAACACGTGTTAGGCACGGTCACAGTCGAGGAGAAGGCAATGCGCGTCGTCACAGAGTCAATCGGAGGCAGTAGGGACTCGTGCTAGGCATGGTCACAGTCGAGCAAAAGGCAATGCGCGTCGTCCCAGAGTTGATCAGAGGCAGCGGGGACTCGTGTTTGGTACGGTCACGGTCGAGCGAAAGGCGATGCGCGTCGTCCCAGAGTCGATCGGTGGCTGTGGGGACTCGACATGAGCATCGCTAGAGTGGTGCGGGAGGCGCTGGAGGGCGTCCCGCAGTCGATCTGAGGCTGTAAGGACACGGGTTGGGCACGGTCACAGTCGAGCAAAAGGCAATGCGCGTCGTCCCAGAGTCAATCGTAGGCAGTGGGGACTCGTGTTAGGCAAGGTCACAGTCGAGCAAAAGGCAATGCGCGTCGTCTCCGAGTCGATCTGAGGCAGTGAGAACTAGTGTTAGGGACGGTCACGGTTGAGCAGAAGGCGAGCGCGTCGTCCCTGAGTCGATCGGAGGCAGTAGGGACTCGTGCTAGGCATGGTCACAGTCGAGCAAAAGGCAATGCGCGTCGTCCCAGAGTTGATCAGAGGCAGCGGGGACTCGTGTTTGGTACGGTCACAGTCGAGCGAAAGGCGATGCGCGTCGTCCCAGAGTCGATCGGTGGCTGTGGGGACTCGACATGAGCATCGCTAGAGTGGTGCGGGAGGCGCTGGAGGGCGTCCCGCAGTCGATCTGAGGCTGTAAGGACACGGGTTGGGCACGGTCACAGTCGAGCAAAAGGCAATGCGCGTCGTCCCGGAGTCGATCGGAAGCAGTGAGGACTCGTGTTAGGCAAGGTCACAGTCGAGCAAAAGGCTAAGCGCGTCGTCCATGAGTCGGTCAGAGGCAGTGAGAACTAGTGTTAGGGACGGTCACGGTCGAGCAGAAGGCGAGCGCGTCGTCCCTGAGTCGATCGGAGGCAGTAGGGACTCGTGTTCAGCACGGTCACAGTCGAGCAAAAGGCAATGCGCGTCGTGCCGGTGTCGATCGGTGGCAATGTGGTCTTGACACGAGCATCGTCAAAGTAGAGCTGGAGGCGTTGGAGAGTGTCCCGCAGTTGATATGAGGTCGTGAGGACTCGTGTTTGGCACAGTAACAGTCGAGCAAAAGGCGATGCGCGTCGTCCCAGAGTCGATTGGTGGGAGTGGGGACTCGACATGAGCATCGCTAAAGTGGAGCAGAAGGCGTTGGAGTTTGTCCCGCAGTCGATCTGAGGACGTGAGGACACGAGTTTGGCACGGTCACAATCGAGCGAAAGGCGATGCGCGTCGTCCCAGAGTCGATCGGCGGCGGTGGGGACTCGACATGAGCATTGCTAGAGTGGTGCAGGAGGCGCTGGAGGGCGTCCCTCGGTCGACAGAAGGCAATGCGCGTTGTCCCAGAGTCGTTCGGTGGCAATGTGGACTTCACACGAGCATCGTTAAAGTGGAGCAGGAGGCGTTGGAGGGCCTCTTGCAGTCGATCGGTGGTCGTGTGGACTCGTGTTAGGCAGGGTCACAGTCGAGCAAAAGGCAATGCGCGTCGTTCCAGAGTCGATCGGAGGCAGCGGGGACTCGTGTTAGGCAAGGTCTCAGTCGAGCAAAAGGCAATGCGCGTCGTCTCTGAGTCGATCGGAGGCAGTAAGGACTTGTGTTAGGGACAATCACAGTCGAGCAGGAGGCGAGCGCGTCGTCCCTGAGTCGATCGGAGGCAGTAGGGACTCGTGCTAGGCATGGTCACAGTCGAGCAAAAGGCAATGCGCGTCGTCCCAGAGTTGATCAGAGGCAGCGGGGACTCGTGTTTGGTACGGTCACAGTCGAGCGAAAGGCGATGCGCGTCGTCCCAGAGTCGATCGGTGGCTGTGGGGACTCGACATAAGCATCGCTAGAGTGGTGCGGGAGGCGCTGGAGGGCGTCCCGCAGTCGATCTGAGGCTGTAAGGACACGGGTTGGGCACGGTCACAGTCGAGCAAAAGGCAATGCGCGTCGTCCCAGAGTCAATCGGAGGCAGTAGGGACTCGTGTTCAGCACGGTCACAGTCGAGCAAAAGGCAATGCGCGTCGTGCCGGTGTCGATCGGTGGCAATGTGGTCTTCACACGAGCATCGTTAAAGTGGAGCAGGAGGCGTTGGAGGGCCTCTTGCAGTCGATCAGAGGTCGTGTGGACTCGTGTGAGGCAGGGTCACAGTCGAGCAAAAGGCAATGCGCGTCGTCCCGCAGTCGTTCAGAGGCCGTAGAAACACGTGTTAGGCACGGTCACAGTCGAGGAGAAGGCAATGCGCGTCGTCACAGAGTCAATCGGAGGCAGTAGGGACTCGTGCTAGGCATGGTCACGGTCGAGCAAAAGGCAATGCGCGTCGTCCCAGAGTCGATCGTCGGCTGTGGGGACTCGACATAAGCATCGTTGGAATGAAGCAGGAGGCGTCGGTGGGTGTCCCTCAGTTGATCTGAGGTCGTGAGGACACGTGTTTGGTTCGGTCACAGTCGAGCAAAAGGCAATGCGCGTCGTTTCAGAGTCGATCGAAGGCGGTGGGGACACGTGTTGGGCACGGTCACAGTCGAGCAAAAGGCAATGCGCGTCGTTTCAGAGTCGATCAAAGGCCGTAAAAACAAGTGTTAGGCACGGTCACAGTCGAGGAGAAGGCTATGCGCGTCGTCCCAGAGTCGATCGGTGGCAACGTGGACTTGACACGAGCATCGTCAGAATGGAGCAGGAGACGTTGAATGACCCCTTGGAGTCAATCAGTGGCAGTGAGGACCCGTGTAAGGCATGGTCACAGTCGAGCAGAAGGCAATGCGCATCGTTCTAGAGTCGATCGGATGCAGTGGGGACACGTGTTGGGCACGGTCACGGTCGAGCAAAAGGCAATGCGCGTCGTCCCGCAGTCGTTCAGAGGCCGTAGAAACACGTGTTTGGCACGGTCACAGTCGAGGAGAAGGCAATGCGCGTCGTCACAGAGTCAATCGGAGGCGGTAGGGACTCGTGCTGAGCATGGTCACAGTCGAGCAAAAGGCAATGCGCGTCGTCCCAGAGTTGATCAGAGGCAGCGGGGACTCGTGTTTGGTACGGTCACAGTCGAGCGAAAGGCGATGCGCGTCGTCCCAGAGTCGATCGGAGGCAGTGGGGACTCGTGTTAGGCAAGGTCACAGTCGAGCAAAAGGCAATGCGCGTCGTCTCCGAGTCGATCAGAGGCAGTGAGAACTAGTGTTAGGGACGGTCACGGTCGAGCAGAAGGCGAGCGCGTCGTCCCTGAGTCGATCGAAGGCAGTAGGGACTCGTGTTCAGCACGGTCACAGTCGAGCAAAAGGCAATGCGCGTCGTGCCGGTGTCGATCGGTGGCAATGTGGTCATGACACGAGCATCGTCAGAGTAGAGCTGGAGGCGTTGGAGAGTGTCCCGCAGTCGATCTGAGGCCGTAAGGACACGAGTTGGGCACGGTAACAGTCGAGCAAAAGGCAATGCGCCTCGTCCCAGAGTCGATTGGAGGCAGTGGGGACTCGTGTTAGGCAAGGTCACAGTTGAGCAAGAGGCAATGCGCGTCGTCCCAGAGTCGATTAGAGGCAGTGGGGACTCGTGTTAGGCACGGTCACAGTCGAGCAAAAGGCAATGCGCGTCGTGCCGGAGTCGATTGGTAGCTGTGGAGACACGACACAAGCATCGTTAGAGTAGAGCGAGGGGCGCTGGAGGGCATCTCTCGGTCGATCAGAGGCAGTGGGGACTCGTGCGAGGCAGGGTCACAGTCGAGCGAAAGGCAATGCGCGTCGTCACTGAAACGATCGGCGGCAGTGAGGACTCGACATGAGCATTGCTAGAGTGGTGCAGGAGGCGCTGGAGGGCGTCCCTCAGTCGACAAAAGGCAATGCGCGTTGTCCCAGAGTCGATTGGTGGCAATGTGGACTTGACACGAGCATCGTTAGTGTGAAGCAGAAGGCGTTGGAGGGTGTCCCGCAGTCGATCTGAGGCCGTGGTGACGCGTGTGAGGCAAGGTCACGGTCGAGCAAAAGGCAATGCGCGTCGTCCCAGAGTCGATCGTCGGCTGTGGGGACTCGACATAAGCATCGTTGGAATGAAGCAGGAGGCGTCGGTGGGTGTCCCTCAGTTGATCTGAGGTCGTGAGGACACGTGTTTGGTTCGGTCACAGTCGAGCAAAAGGCAATGCGCGTCGTTTCAGAGTCGATCGAAGGCGGTGGGGACACGTGTTGGGCACGGTCACAGTCGAGCAAAAGGCAATGCGCGTCGTTTCAGAGTCGATCAAAGGCCGTAAAAACAAGTGTTAGGCACGGTCACAGTCGAGGAGAAGGCTATGCGCGTCGTCCCAGAGTCGATCGGTGGCAACGTGGACTTGACACGAGCATCGTCAGAATGGAGCAGGAGGCGTTGAATGACCCCTTGGAGTCAATCAGTGGCAGTGAGGACCCGTGTAAGGCATGGTCACAGTCGAGCAGAAGGCAATGCGCATCGTTCTAGAGTCGATCGGATGCAGTGGGGACACGTGTTGGGCACGGTCACGGTCGAGCAAAAGGCAATGCGCGTCGTCCCGCAGTCGTTCAGAGGCCGTAGAAACGCGTGTTAGGCACGGTCACAGTCGAGGAGAAGGCAATGCGCGTCGTCACAGAGTCAATCGGAGGCAGTAGGGACTCGTGCTAGGCATGGTCACAGTCGAGCAAAAGGCAATGCGCGTCGTCCCAGAGTTGATCAGAGGCAGCGGGGACTCGTGTTTGGTACGGTCACAGTCGAGCGAAAGGCGATGCGCGTCGTCCCAGAGTCGATCGGTGGCTGTGGGGACTCGACATGAGCATCGCTAGAGTGGTGCGGGAGGCGCTGGAGGGCGTCCCGCAGTCGATCTGAGGCTGTAAGGTCACGGGTTGGGCACGGTCACAGTCGAGCAAAAGGCAATGCGCGTCGTCTCAGAGTCAATCGGAGGCAGTGGGGACTCGTGTTAGGCAAGGTCACAGTCGAGCAAAAGGCAATGCGCGTCGTCTCCGAGTCGATCAGAGGCAGTGAGAACTAGTGTTAGGGACGGTCACGGTCGAGCAGAAGGCGAGCGCGTCGTCCCTGAGTCGATCGAAGGCAGTAGGGACTCGTGTTCAGCACGGTCACAGTCGAGCAAAAGGCAATGCGCGTCGTGCCGGTGTCGATCGGTGGCAATGTGGTCTTGACACGAGCATCGTCAGAGTAGAGCTGGAGGCGTTGGAGAGTGTCCCGCAGTCGATCTGAGGCCGTAAGGACACGAGTTGGGCACGGTAACAGTCGAGCAAAAGGCAATGCGCGTCGTCCCAGAGTCGATTGGAGGCAGTGGGGACTCGTGTTAGGCAAGGTCACAGTTGAGCAAGAGGCAATGCGCGTCGTCCCAGAGTCGATTAGAGGCAGTGGGGACTCGTGTTAGGCACGGTCACAGTCGAGCAAAAGGCAATGCGCGTCGTGCCGGAGTCGATTGGTAGCTGTGGAGACACGACACAAGCATCGTTAGAGTAGAGCGAGGGGCGCTGGAGGGCATCTCTCGGTCGATCAGAGGCAGTGGGGACTCGTGCGAGGCAGGGTCACAGTCGAGCGAAAGGCAATGCGCGTCGTCACTGAAACGATCGGCGGCAGTGAGGACTCGACATGAGCATTGCTAGAGTGGTGCAGGAGGCGCTGGAGGGCGTCCCTCAGTCGACAAAAGGCAATGCGCGTTGTCCCAGAGTCGATTGGTGGCAATGTGGACTTGACACGAGCATCGTTAGTGTGAAGCAGAAGGCGTTGGAGGGTGTCCCGCAGTCGATCTGAGGCCGTGGTGACGCGTGTGAGGCACGGTCACGGTCGAGCAAAAGCCAATGCGCGTCGTCCAGAGTCCACCGGAGGCGGTAGGGACTCGTGTTGGGCACGGTCACAGACGAGCGAAAGGCAATGCGCGTCGTCACAGAAACGATCGGCGGCAGTGGGGACTCGTGTTAGGCAAGGTCACAGTCGAGCAAAAGGCAATGCGCGTCGTCTCCGAGTCGATCGGAGGCAGTAAGGACTTGTGTTAGGGACGGTCACAGTCGAGCAGAAGGGGAGCGCGTCGTCCCTGAGTCGATCGGAGGCAGTAGGGACTCGTGTTCAGCACGGTCACAGTCGAGCAAAAGGCCTCTGAACGACGTCGGGACGCCCTTCACCACCTTACGCTTCACTCCAACGATGCACGTGTCGGGTCCCCACTGCCACCAATGAACCTCAGGGTGGTCGCGCATTGCCTTTTGCTCGACCGTGACCGTGCCTAACACGTGTCCCTACGGCCTCTGATCGACTGCGGGACACCCTCCAACGCCTCCTGCTCCACTCTAACGATGCTCGTGTTCAGTCCCTACTGCCACTGATCGACTCTGGGACAACCCGCATTGCCTCTTGCTCGACTGTGACCGTGCCTAACTCGTGTCCACGCGGCCTCAGATCGACTGCGGGACGCCCTCCAGCGCCTCCTGCTCCACTTTAGCAATGCTCATGTCAAGTCCCCACTCCCACCCATCGACTCTGGGACGACGCGCATCGCCTTTTGCTCGACTGTTACCGTGCCAAACTCGTGTCCTTACGGCCTGAGATCGACTGCGGGACACCCTCCAACGCCTCCTGCTCCACTTTAACGATGCTCGTGTCCAGTCCCTACTGCCACTGATCGACTCTGAGACGACACGCATTGCGTTTTGCTCAATTGTGACCGTGCCAAACACGTGTCGTTACGACCTCAGATCGATTGCGGGACACCCTCCGACGCCTCCTGCTCCACTCTAACGATGCTGGTGTCCAGTCCCTACTGCCACTGATCGACTCTGGGACGACGCGCATTGCCTTTTGCTCGATTGTGACCGTGACAAACACGTGTCCTTACGACCTCAGATCGACTGCGGGACACCCTCCAACGCCTCCTGCTCCACTCTAACGATGCTCGTGTTCAGTCCCTACTGCCACTGATCGACTCTGGGACGACGCGCATTTCCTTTTGCTCGACTGTGACCGTGCCTAACTCGTGTCCACGCGGCCTCAGATCGACTGCGGGACGCCCTCCAGCGCCTCCTGCTCCACTTTAGCGATGCTCATGTCAAGTCCCCACTCCCACCCATCGACTCTGGGACGACGCGCATTGCCTTTTGCTCGATTGTGACCGTGCCAAACACGTGTCCTCACGACCTCAGATCGACTGCGGGACACCCTCCGACGCCTCCTGCTCCACTCTAACGACGCTGGTGTCCAGTCCCTACAGCCACTGATCGACTCTGGGACGACGCGCATTGCCTTTTGCTCGATTGTGACCGTGACAAACACGTGTCCTCACGACCTCAGATCGACCGCGGGACACCCTCCAACGCCTCCTGCTCCACTCTAACGATGCTCGTGTTCAGTCCCTACTGCCACTGATCGACTCAGGGACGACGCGCATTGCCCTTTGCTTGACTGTGACCGCGCCTAACTCGTGTCCCCGCGGCCTCAGATCGACTGCGGGACACCCTCCAACGCCTCCTGCTTCACTTTAACGATGCTCGTGTCCAGTCCCGACTGCCACTGATCGACTCTGGGACGACGCGCATTGTTTTTGCTCGATTGTGACCGTGACAAACACGTGTCCTCACGACCTCAGATCGACTGCAGGACACCCTCCAACGCCTCCTGCTCCACTCTAACGATGCTCGTGTTCAGTCCCTACTGCCACTGATCGACACTGGCACGACGCGCATTGCCTTTTGCTCGACTGTGACCGTGCCCAACACTAGTCCCTACAGCCGCCGATCGACTCTAGGACGACGAGCATTGCCTTTTGCTGGACCGTGACCGTGGCAAATACAAGTCCCCACGGCCTCTGAACAACTGCGGGAGGCCATCCAACGACTTCTGCTCCACTCTGACGATGCTTGTGTCTAGTTCACGTTGCCATTGATCAACTCTGAGTCGTCGCGCCACGCCTTTTGCTCGACTGTGACGGTGCATCGTCGGTATGAAGCGTGAGGCGTTGGACGGCCACCCGCAGTCGATCTGAGGCTGTGTGGACACGTGTTAGGCACGAGCACAGTCGAGCGAAAGGCGATGCGCGTCGTGCCTGATTCGATCAGAAACTGTGGGCACTCGTGTTGAGCACGGTCACAATCGAGCAAAAGGCAATGCGCGTCGTGCTAGAGTCGATCGGTGGCGATGTGACTTGACACGAGCATTGTTAAAGTGGAGCAGAAGGCGTTGGAGGGCCTCTTGCAGTCGATCAGAGGTCGTGTGGACTCGTGTGAGGCAGGGTCACAGTCGAGCAAAAGGCAATGCGCGTCGTTCCAGAGTCGATCGGAGGCAGTGGGGACTCGTGTTTGGCACGGTCACAATCGAGCGAAAGGCAATGCGCGTCGTCCCAGAGTCGATCAGCGGCGGTGGGGACTGAACACCGCCATCGTTATAGTAAAGCAGGAGGCGTAGGAGGGTGTCCCGCGGTCAATCTGAGGCCGTGGTGACACGTGTTAGGCAAGGTCACGGTCGAGCAAAAGGCAATGCGCGTCGTCCCAGAGTCGATCGTCGGCTGTGGGGACTCGACATAAGCATCGTTGGAATGAAGCAGGAGGCGTCGGTGGGTGTCCCTCAGTTGATCTGAGGTCGTGAGGACACGTGTTTGGTTCGGTCACAGTCGAGCAAAAGGCAATGCGCGTCGTTTCAGAGTCGATCGAAGGCGGTGGGGACACGTGTTGGGCACGGTCACAGTCGAGCAAAAGGCAATGCGCGTCGTTTCAGAGTCGATCAAAGGCCGTAAAAACAAGTGTTAGGCACGGTCACAGTCGAGGAGAAGGCTATGCGCGTCGTCCCAGAGTCGATCGGTGGCAACGTGGACTTGACACGAGCATCGTCAGAATGGAGCAGGAGGCGTTGAATGACCCCTTGGAGTCAATCAGTGGCAGTGAGGACCCGTGTAAGGCATGGTCACAGTCGAGCAGAAGGCAATGCGCATCGTTCTAGAGTCGATCGGATGCAGTGGGGACACGTGTTGGGCACGGTCACGGTCGAGCAAAAGGCAATGCGCGTCGTCCCGCAGTCGTTCAGAGGCCGTAGAAACACGTGTTAGGCACGGTCACAGTCGAGGAGAAGGCAATGCGCGTCGTCACAGAGTCAATCGGAGGCAGTAGGGACTCGTGCTAGGCATGGTCACAGTCGAGCAAAAGGCAATGCGCGTCGTCCCAGAGTTGATCAGAGGCAGCGGGGACTCGTGTTTGGTACGGTCACAGTCGAGCGAAAGGCGATGCGCGTCGTCCCAGAGTCGATCGGAGGCAGTGGGGACTCGTGTTAGGCAAGGTCACAGTCGAGCAAAAGGCAATGCGCGTCGTCTCCGAGTCGATCAGAGGCAGTGAGAACTAGTGTTAGGGACGGTCACGGTCGAGCAGAAGGCGAGCGCGTCGTCCCTGAGTCGACCGAAGGCAGTAGGGACTCGTGTTCAGCACGGTCACAGTCGAGCAAAAGGCAATGCGCGTCGTGCCGGTGTCGATCGGTGGCAATGTGGTCTTGACACGAGCATCGTCAGAGTAGAGCTGGAGGCGTTGGAGAGTGTCCCGCAGTCGATCTGAGGCCGTAAGGACACGAGTTGGGCACGGTAACAGTCGAGCAAAAGGCAATGCGCGTCGTCCCAGAGTCGATTGGAGGCAGTGGGGACTCGTGTTAGGCAAGGTCACAGTTGAGCAAGAGGCAATGCGCGTCGTCCCAGAGTCGATTAGAGGCAGTGGGGACTCGTGTTAGGCACGGTCACAGTCGAGCAAAAGGCAATGCGCGTCGTGCCGGAGTCGATTGGTAGCTGTGGAGACACGACACAAGCATCGTTAGAGTAGAGCGAGGGGCGCTGGAGGGCATCTCTCGGTCGATCAGAGGCAGTGGGGACTCGTGCGAGGCAGGGTCACAGTCGAGCGAAAGGCAATGCGCGTCGTCACTGAAACGATCGGCGGCAGTGAGGACTCGACATGAGCATTGCTAGAGTGGTGCAGGAGGCGCTGGAGGGCGTCCCTCAGTCGACAAAAGGCAATGCGCGTTGTCCCAGAGTCGATTGGTGGCAATGTGGACTTGACACGAGCATCGTTAGTGTGAAGCAGAAGGCGTTGGAGGGTGTCCCGCAGTCGATCTGAGGCCGTGGTGACGCGTGTGAGGCACGGTCACGGTCGAGCAAAAGCCAATGCGCGTCGTCCAGAGTCCACCGGAGGCGGTAGGGACTCGTGTTGGGCACAGTCACAGACGAGCGAAAGGCAATGCGCGTCGTCACAGAAACGATCGGCGGCAGTGGGGACTCGTGTTAGGCAAGGTCACAGTCGAGCAAAAGGCAATGCGCGTCGTCTCCGAGTCGATCGGAGGCAGTAAGGACTTGTGTTAGGGACGGTCACAGTCGAGCAGAAGGGGAGCGCGTCGTCCCTGAGGCGATCGGAGGCAGTAGGGACTCGTGTTCAGCACGGTCACAGTCGAGCAAAAGGCCTCTGAACGACGTCGGGACGCCCTTCACCACCTTACGCTTCACTCCAACGATGCACGTGTCGGGTCCCCACTGCCACCAATGAACCTCAGGGTGGTCGCGCATTGCCTTTTGCTCGACCGTGACCGTGCCTAACACGTGTCCCTACGGCCTCTGATCGACTGCGGGACACCCTCCAACGCCTCCTGCTCCACTCTAACGATGCTCGTGTTCAGTCCCTACTGCCACTGATCGACTCTGGGACAACCCGCATTGCCTCTTGCTCGACTGTGACCGTGCCTAACTCGTGTCCACGCGGCCTCAGATCGACTGCGGGACGCCCTCCAGCGCCTCCTGCTCCACTTTAGCAATGCTCATGTCAAGTCCCCACTCCCACCCATCGACTCTGGGACGACGCGCATCGCCTTTTGCTCGACTGTTACCGTGCCAAACTCGTGTCCTTACGGCCTTAGATCGACTGCGGGACGCCCTCCAGCGCCTTTTGCACCACTCTAGCAATGCTCATGTCGAGTCTCCACAGCCACTGATCGACTCTGTGACGACGCGCATTGCCTTTTGCTCGACCGTGACCGTGCCTCACACGCGTCACCACGGCCTCAGATCGACTGCGGGACACCCTCCAACGCCTCCTGCTTTACACTAACGATGCACGTGTTCTGTCCCTACCGCCGCTGATCGACTCAGGGACGACGCGCATTGCCTTTTGCTCGACTGTGACCGTGCCTAACTCGTGTCCACGCGGCCTCAGATCGACTGCGGGACGCCCTCCAGCGCCTTTTGCACCACTCTAGCAATGCTCATGTCGAGTCTCCACAGCCACTGATCGACTCTGTGACGACGCGCATTGCCTTTTGCTCGACCGTGACCGTGCCTCACACGCGTCACCACGGCCTCAGATCGACTGCGGGACACCCTCCAACGCCTCCTGCTTTACACTAACGATGCTCGTGTTCTGTCCCTACCGCCGCTGATCGACTCAGGGACGACGCGCATTGCCTTCTGCTCGACTGTGACCGTGCCCAACACGAGTCCACAGCCACTGATCAACTCTAGGACGACGCGCATTGCCTTTTGCTCGACCGTGACCGTGCCACACACGCGTCACCACGGCCTTAGATCGACTGCGGGACACCCTCCAACGCCTCCTGCTTCACTCTAACAATGGTCGTGTTCTTTCCCCACTGCCACTGATTGACTCTGGGACGACGCGCATTGCCTTTTGCTCGCTTGTGACCGTGCCAAACACGTGTCCTCACGACCTAAGGTCGACCGCGGGACACCCTCCAACGCCTCCTGCTCCACTCTAACGATGATGGTGTCCAGTCCCTACTGCTACTGATCGACTCTGGGACGACGCGCATTGCCTTTTGCTTGATTGTGACCGTGCCAAACACGTGTTCTCACGACCTCAGATCGACTGCGGGACACCCTCCAACGCCACCAGCTCTACTCTGACGATGATCGAGTCAAGACCACATTGCCACCGACTGACACAGGCACGACGCGCATTGCTTTCAGCGTGACTGTGCCCGTGCTCAACAAGAATCCCCACTGCTTTCGATCGACTCTAGGACGACGCGCATTGCCTTATGCTTGACCGTGACCGTGCCTAACACGTGTCCCTACGGCCTCTGATCGACTGCGGGACACCCTCCAACGCCTCCTGCTCCACTCCAACGATGCTCGTATTCAGTCCCTACTGCCACTGATCGACTCTGGGACAACCCGCATTGCCTCTTGCTTGACTGTGACCGTGCCTAACTCGTGTCCACGCGGCCTCAGATCGACTGCGGGACGCCCTCCAGCGCCTCCTGCTCCACTTTAGCAATGCTCATGTCAAGTCCCCACTCCCACCCATCGACTCTGGGACGACGCGCATCGCCTTTTGCTCGACTGTTACCGTGCCAAACTCGTGTCCTTACGGCCTTAGATCGACTGCGGGACGCCCTTCAGCGCCTTTTGCACCACTCTAGCAATGCTCATGTCGAGTCTCCACAGCCACTGATCGACTCTGTGACGACGCGCATTGCCTTTTGCTCGACCGTGACCGTGCCTCACACGCGTCACCACGGCCTCAGATCGACTGCGGGACACCCTCCAACGCCTCCTGCTTTACACTAACGATGCTCGTGTTCTGTCCCTACCGCCGCTGATCGACTCAGGGACGACGCGCATTGCCTTCTGCTCGACTGTGACCGTGCCCAACACGAGTCCACAGCCACAGATCAACTCTAGGACGACGCGCATTGCCTTTTGCTCGACCGTGACCGTGCCTCACACGCGTCACCACGGCCTTAGATCGACTGCGGGACACCCTCCAACGCCTCCTGCTCCACTCTAACGATGATGGTGTCCAGTCCCTACTGCTACTGATCGACTCTGGGACGACGCGCATTGCCTTTTGCTTGATTGTGACCGTGCCAAACACGTGTTCTCACGACCTCAGATCGACTGCGGGACACCCTCCAACGCCTCCAGCTCCACTCTGACGATGATCGAGTCAAGACCACATTGCCACCGACTGACACTGGCACGACGCGCATTGCTTTCAGCGTGACTGTGCCCGTGCTCAACAAGAGTCCCCACTGCTTTCGATCGACTCTAGGACGACGCGCATTGCCTTATGCTTGACCGTGACCGTGGCAAACACGAGTCCTCACTGCCTCCGATCGACTCTCGGACGACCCGCATTGCCTTCCGCTCGACTGTGACCGTGCCCAACACTGGTCCCCACAGCCACCGATCGACTCTAGGACGACGAGCATTGCCTTTTGCTGGACCGTGACCGTGGCAAACACAAGCCCTCACGGCCTCTGAACAACTGCAAGAGGTCATCCAACGACTTCTGCTTCACTCTGACGATGCTTGTGTCGAGTTCACGTCGCCATTGATCAACTCTGAGTCGTCGCGCCACGCCTTTTGCTCGACTCTAACAGTGCTTCGTCAGTATGAAGCAGGAGGCGTTGGACGGCCACCTGCAGTCGATCCGAGGCTGTGTGGACACGCGTTAGGCACGAGCACAGTCGAGCGAAAGGCAATGCGCGTCGTCCCTGAGTCGATCAGAGCCTGTGGGGACTCGTGTTGGGCACGGTTACAGTCGAGCAAAAGGCAATGCGCGTCGTGCTAGAGTCGATCGGTGGCAATGTGGACTCGACGCGAGCATCGTCAGAGTGGAGCAGGAGGCGTTAAATAGCCTTCCGCAGTCGATCAGAGGCCGTAGGGACACGTGTAGGGCACGGTCACAGTCGAGCAAAAGGCGATGCGCGTCGTCCCAGAGTCGATTGATGGGAGTGGGGACTCGACATGAGCATCGCTAGAGTGGTGCGGGAGGCGCTGGAGGGCGTCCCGCAGTCGATCTGAGGCTGTAAGGTCACGGGTTGGGCACGGTCACAGTCGAGCAAAAGGCAATGCGCGTCGTCTCAGAGTCAATCGGAGGCAGTGGGGACTCGTGTTAGGCAAGGTCACAGTCGAGCAAAAGGCAATGCGCGTCGTCTCCGAGTCGATCAGAGGCAGTGAGAACTAGTGTTAGGGACGGTCACGGTCGAGCAGAAGGCGAGCGCGTCGTCCCTGAGTCGATCGAAGGCAGTAGGGACTCGTGTTCAGCACGGTCACAGTCGAGCAAAAGGCAATGCGCGTCGTGCCGGTGTCGATCGGTGGCAATGTGGTCTTGACACGAGCATCGTCAGAGTAGAGCTGGAGGCGTTGGAGAGTGTCCCGCAGTCGATCTGAGGCCGTAAGGACACGAGTTGGGCACGGTAACAGTCGAGCAAAAGGCAATGCGCGTCGTCCCAGAGTCGATTGGAGGCAGTGGGGACTCGTGTTAGGCAAGGTCACAGTTGAGCAAGAGGCAATGCGCGTCGTCCCAGAGTCGATTAGAGGCAGTGGGGACTCGTGTTAGGCACGGTCACAGTCGAGCAAAAGGCAATGCGCGTCGTGCCGGAGTCGATTGGTAGCTGTGGAGACACGACACAAGCATCGTTAGAGTAGAGCGAGGGGCGCTGGAGGGCATCTCTCGGTCGATCAGAGGCAGTGGGGACTCGTGCGAGGCAGGGTCACAGTCGAGCGAAAGGCAATGCGCGTCGTCACTGAAACGATCGGCGGCAGTGAGGACTCGACATGAGCATTGCTAGAGTGGTGCAGGAGGCGCTGGAGGGCGTCCCTCAGTCGACAAAAGGCAATGCGCGTTGTCCCAGAGTCGATTGGTGGCAATGTGGACTTGACACGAGCATCGTTAGTGTGAAGCAGAAGGCGTTGGAGGGTGTCCCGCAGTCGATCTGAGGCCGTGGTGACGCGTGTGAGGCACGGTCACGGTCGAGCAAAAGCCAATGCGCGTCGTCCAGAGTCCACCGGAGGCGGTAGGGACTCGTGTTGGGCACGGTCACAGACGAGCGAAAGGCAATGCGCGTCGTCACAGAAACGATCGGCGGCAGTGGGGACTCGTGTTAGGCAAGGTCACAGTCGAGCAAAAGGCAATGCGCGTCGTCTCCGAGTCGATCGGAGGCAGTAAGGACTTGTGTTAGGGACGGTCACAGTCGAGCAGAAGGGGAGCGCGTCGTCCCTGAGTCGATCGGAGGCAGTAGGGACTCGTGTTCAGCACGGTCACAGTCGAGCAAAAGGCCTCTGAACGACGTCGGGACGCCCTTCACCACCTTACGCTTCACTCCAACGATGCACGTGTCGGGTCCCCACTGCCACCAATGAACCTCAGGGTGGTCGCGCATTGCCTTTTGCTCGACCGTGACCGTGCCTAACACGTGTCCCTACGGCCTCTGATCGACTGCGGGACACCCTCCAACGCCTCCTGCTCCACTCTAACGATGCTCGTGTTCAGTCCCTACTGCCACTGATCGACTCTGGGACAACCCGCATTGCCTCTTGCTCGACTGTGACCGTGCCTAACTCGTGTCCACGCGGCCTCAGATCGACTGCGGGACGCCCTCCAGCGCCTCCTGCTCCACTTTAGCAATGCTTATGTCAAGTCCCCACTCCCACCCATCGACTCTGGGACGACGCGCATCGCCTTTTGCGCGACTGTTACCGTGCCAAACTCGTGTCCTTACGGCCTGAGATCGACTGCGGGACGCCCTCCAGCGCCTTTTGCACCACTCTAGCAATGCTCATGTCGAGTCTCCACAGCCACTGATCGACTCTGTGACGACGCGCATTGCCTTTTGCTCGACCGTGACCGTGCCTCACACGCGTCACCACGGCCTCAGATCGACTGCGGGACACCCTCCAACGCCTCCTGCTTTACACTAACGATGCACGTGTTCTGTCCCTACCGCCGCTGATCGACTCAGGGACGACGCGCATTGCCTTTTGCTCGACTGTGACCGTGCCTAACTCGTGTCCACGCGGCCTCAGATCGACTGCGGGACGCCCTCCAGCGCCTTTTGCACCACTCTAGCAATGCTCATGTCGAGTCTCCACAGCCACTGATCGACTCTGTGACGACGCGCATTGCCTTTTGCTCGACCGTGACCGTGCCTCACACGCGTCACCACGGCCTCAGATCGACTGCGGGACACCCTCCAACGCCTCCTGCTTCACTCTAACAATGGTCGTGTTCTTTCCCTACTGCCACTGATGGACTCTGGGACGACGCGCATTGCCTTTTGCTCGCTTGTGACCGTGCCAAACACGTGTCCTCACGACCTAAGGTCGACAGCGGAACACCCTCCAACGCCTCCTGCTCCACTTTAACGATGATGGTGTCCAGTCCCTACTGCTACTGATCGACTCTGGGACGACGCGCATTGCCTTTTGCTTGATTGTGACCGTGCCAAACACGTGTTCTCACGACCTCAGATCGACTGCGGGACACCCTCCAACGCCTCCAGCTCCACTCTGACGATGATCGAGTCAAGACCACATTGCCACCGACTGACACTGGCACGACGCGCATTGCTTTCAGCGTGACTGTGCCCGTGCTCAACAAGAGTCCCCACTGCTTTCGATCGACTCTAGGACGACGCGCATTGCCTTATGCTTGACCGTGACCGTGGCAAACACGAGTCCTCACTGCCTCCGATCGACTCTCGGACGACCCGCATTGCCTTCCGCTCGACTGTGACCGTGCCCAACACTGGTCCCCACAGCCACCGATTGACTCTAGGACGACGAGCATTGCCTTTTGCTGGACCGTGACCGCGGCAAACACAAGCCCTCACGGCCTCTGAACAACTGCAAGAGGTCATCCAACGACTTCTGCTTCACTCTGACGATGCTTGTGTCGAGTTCACGTTGCCATTGATCAACTCTGAGTCGTCGCGCCACGCCTTTTGCTCGACTCTAACAGTGCTTCGTCAGTATGAAGCAGGAGGCGTTGGACGGCCACCTGCAGTCGATCCGAGGCTGTGTGGACACGCGTGAGGCACGAGCACAGTCGAGCGAAAGGCAATGCGCGTCGTCCCTGAGTCGATCAGAGCCTGTGGGGACTCGTGTTGGGCACGGTTACAGTCGAGCAAAAGGCAATGCGCGTCGTGCTAGAGTCGATCGGTGGCATTGTGGACTCGACGCGAGCATCGTCAGAGTGGAGCAGGAGGCGTTAAATAGCCTTCCGCAGTCAATCAGAGGCCGTAGGGACAGGTGTTGGGCACGGTCACAGTCGAGCAAAAGGCGATGCGCGTCGTCCCAGGGTCGATTGATGGGAGTGGGGACTCGACATGAGCATCGCTAAAGTGAAGCAGGAGGCGTAGGAGGGTGTCCCGCAGTCGATCTGAGGCCGTGGTGACGCGTGTGAGGCACGGTCACGGTCGAGCAAAAGGCAATGCGCGTCGTCCCTGAGTCGATCAGAGCCTGTGGGGACTCGTGTTGGGCACGGTTACAGTCGAGCAAAAGGCAATGCGCGTCGTGCTAGAGTCGATCGGTGGCAATGTGGACTCGACGCGAGCATCGTCAGAGTGGAGCAGGAGGCGTTAAATAGCCTTCCGCAGTCAATCAGAGGCCGTAGGGACACGTGTTGGGCACGGTCACAGTCGAGCAAAAGGCGATGCGCGTCGTCCCAGAGTCGATTGATGGGAGTGGGGACTCGACATGAGCATCGCTAAAGTGAAGCAGGAGGCGTAGGAGGGTGTCCCGCAGTCGATCTGAGGCCGTGGTGACGCGTGTGAGGCACGGTCACGGTCGAGCAAAAGGCAATGCGCGTCGTCCCTGAGTCGATCGGAGCCTTTAGGGACTCGTGTTGAGCACGGTTACAGTCGAGCAAAAGGCAATGCGCGTCGTGCTAGAGTCGATCGGTGGCGATGTGGACTTGACACGAGCATTGTTAAAGTGGAGCAGAAGGCGTTGGAGGGCCTCATGCAGTCGATCAGAGGTCGTGTGGACTCGTGTGAGGCAGGGTCACAGTCGAGCAAAAGGCAATGCGCGTCGTTCCAGAGTCGATCGGAGGCAGTGGGGACTCGTGTTAGGCAAGGTCACAGTCAAGCAAAAGGCAATGCGCGTCGTCTCCGAGTCGATCGGAGGTAGTGAGGACTTGTGTTAGGGACGGTCACAGTCGAGCAGAAGGGGAGCGCGTCGTCCCTGAGTCGATCGGAGGCAGTAGGGACTCGTGTTCAGCACGGTCACAGTCGAGCAAAAGGCAATGCGCGTCGTCCCAGAGTCGATTGATGGGAGTGTGGACTCGACATGAGCATCGCTAAAGTGAAGCAGGAGGCGTTGGAGGGTGTCCCGCAGTCGATCTGAGGTCGTGAGGACACGTGTTTGGCACGGTCACAATCGAGCGAAAGGCAATGCGCGTCGTCCCAGAGTCGATCGTCGGCTGTGGGGACTTGACATAAGCATCGTTGGAATGAAGCAGGAGGCGTCGGTGGGTGTCCCGCAGTTGATCTGAGGTCGTGAGGACACGTGTTTGGTTCGGTCACAGTCGAGCAAAAGGCAATGCGCGTCGTTTCAGAGTCGATCGAAGGCAGTGGGGACACGTGTTGGGCACGGTCACAGTCGAGCAAAAGGCAATGCGCGTCGTTTCAGAGTCGATCAAAGGCCGTAAAAACACGTGTTAGGCACGGTCACAGTCGAGGAGAAGGCAATGCGCGTCGTCCCAGAGTCGATCGGTGGCAACGTGGACTTGACACGAGCATCGTCAGAATGGAGCAGGAGGCGTTGAATGACCTCTTGAAGTCAATCAGTGGCAGTGAGGACCCGTGTAAGGCATGGTCACAGTCGAGCAAAAGGCAATGCGCATCGTTCTAGAGTCGATCGGATGCAGTGGGGACACGTGTTGGGCACGGTCACGGTCGAGCAAAAGGCAATGCGCGTCGTCCCGCAGTCGTTCAGAGGCCGTAGAAACACGTGTTAGGCACGGTCACAGTCGAGGAGAAGGCAATGCGCGTCGTCACAGAGTCAATCGGAGGCAGTAGGGACTCGTGCTAGGCATGGTCACAGTCGAGCAAAAGGCAATGCGCGTCGTCCCAGAGTTGATCAGAGGCAGCGCGGACTCGTGTTTGGTACGGTCACAGTCGAGCGAAAGGCGATGCGCGTCGTCCCAGAGTCGATCGGTGGCTGTGGGGACTCGACATGAGCATCGCTAGAGTGGTGCGGGAGGCGCTGGAGGGCGTCCCGCAGTCGATCTGAGGCTGTAAGGACACAAGTTGGGCACGGTCACAGTCGAGCAGAAGGCAATGCGCGTCGTCCCAGAGTCAATCGGAGGCAGTGGGGACTCGTGTTAGGCAAGGTCACAGTCGAGCAAAAGGCAATGCGCGTCGTCTCCGAGTCGATCAGAGGCAGTGAGAACTAGTGTTAGGGACGGTCACGGTCGAGCAGAAGGCGAGCGCGTCGTCCCTGAGTCGATCGGAGGCAGTAGGGACTCGTGTTCAGCACGGTCACAGTCGAGCAAAAGGCAATGCGCGTCGTGCCGGTGTCGATCGGTGGCAATGTGGTCTTGACACGAGCATCGTCAGAGTAGAGCTGGAGGCGTTGGAGAGTGTCTTGCAGTCGATCTGAGGCCGTAAGGACACAAGTTGGGCACGGTAACAGTCGAGCAAAAGGCAATGCGCGTCGTCCCAGAGTCGATTGGAGGCAGTGGGGACTCGTGTTAGGCAAGGTCACAGTTGAGCAAAAGGCAATGCGCGTCGTCCCAGAGTCGATTAGAGGCAGTGGGGACTCGTGTTAGGCACGGTCACAGTCGAGCAAAAGGCAATGCGCGTCGTTTCAGAGTCGATCGAAGGCAGTGGGGACACGTGTTGGGCACGGTCACAGTCGAGGAGAAGGCAATGCGCGTCGTCCCAAAGTCGATCGGTGGCAACGTGGACTTGACACGAGCATCGTCAGAATGGAGCAGGAGGCGTTGAATGACCTCTTGAAGTCAATCAGTGGCAGTGAGGACCCGTGTAAGGCATGGTCACAGTCGAGCAAAAGGCAATGCGCATCGTTCTAGAGTCGATCGGATGCAGTGTGGACACGTGTTGGGCACGGTCACGGTCGAGCAAAAGGCAACGCGCGTCGTCCCGCAGTCGTTCAGAGGCCGTAGAAACACGTGTTAGGCACGGTCACAGTCGAGGAGAAGGCAATGCGCGTCGTCACAGAGTCAATCGGAGGCAGTAGGGACTCGTGCTAGGCATGGTCACAGTCGAGCAAAAAGCAATGCGCGTCGTCCCAGAGTTGATCAGAGGCAGCGGGGACTCGTGTTTGGTACGGTCACAGTCGAGCGAAAGGCGATGCGCGTCGTCCCAGAGTCGATCGGTGGCTGTGGGGACTCGACATGAGCATCGCTAGAGTGGTGCGGGAGGCGCTGGAGGGCGTCCCGCAGTCGATCTGAGGCTGTAAGGACACGGGTTGGGCACGGTCACAGTCGAGCAAAAGGCAATGCGCGTCGTGCCGGTGTCGATCGGTGGCAATGTGGTCTTGACACGAGCATCGTCAGAGTAGAGCTGGAGGCGTTGGAGAGTGTCTTGCAGTCGATCTGAGGCCGTAAGGACACGAGTTGGGCACGGTAACAGTCGAGCAAAAGGCAATGCGCGTCGTCCCAGAGTCGATTGGAGGCAGTGGGGACTCGTGTTAGGCACGGTCACAGTCGAGCAAAAGGCAATGCGCGTCGTGCCGGAGTCGATTGGTAGCTGTGGAGACACGACACAAGCATCGTTAGAGTAGAGCGAGGGGCGCTGGAGGGCATCTCTCGGTCGATCAGAGGCAGTGGGGACTCGTGTGAGGCAGGGTCACAGTCGAGCGGAAGGCAATGCGCGTCGTCACTGAAACGATCGGCGGCAGTGAGGACTCGACATGAGCATTGCTAGAGTGGTGCAGGAGGCGCTGGAGGGCGTCCCTCAGTCGACAAAAGGCAATGCGCGTTGTCCCAGAGTCGATTGGTGGCAATGTGGACTCGACACGAGCATCGTTAGTGTGAAGCAGAAGGCGCTGGAGGGTGTCCCGCAGTCGATCTGAGGCCGTGGTGACGCGTGTGAGGCACGGTCACGGTCAAGCAAAAGCCAATGCGCGTCGTCCAGAGTCCACCGGAGGCGGTAGGGACTCGTGTTGGGCACGGTCACAGACGAGCGGAAGGCAATGCGCGTCGTCACAGAAACGATCGGCGGCAGTGAGGACTCGCGTTAGGCAAGGTCACAGTCGAGCAAAAGGCAATGCGCGTCGTCTCCGAGTCGATCGGAGGCAGTAGGGACTCGTGTTCAGCACGGTCACAGTCGAGCAAAAGGCCTCTGAACGACGTCGGGACGCCCTTCACCACCTTACGCTTCACTCCAACGATGCACGTGTCGGGTCCCCACTGCCACCAATGAACCTCAGGGTGGTCGCGCATTGCCTTTTGCTCGACCGTGACCGTGCCTAACACGTGTCCCTACGGCCTCTGATCGACTGCGGGACACCCTCCAACGCCTCCTGCTCCACTCTAACGATGCTCGTGTTCAGTCCCTACTGCCACTGATCGACTCTGGGACAACCCGCATTGCCTCTTGCTCGACTGTGACCGTGCCTAACTCGTGTCCACGCGGCCTCAGATCGACTGCGGGACGCCCTCCAGCGCCTCCTGCTCCGCTTTAGCAATGCTCATGTCAAGTCCCCACTCCCACCCATCGACTCTGGGACGACGCGCATCGCCTTTTGCTCGACTGTTACCGTGCCAAACTCGTGTCCTTACGGCCTGAGATCGACTGCGGGACGCCCTCCAGCGCCTTTTGCACCACTCTAGCAATGCTCATGTCGAGTCTCCACAGCCACTGATCGACTCTGTGACGACGCGCATTGCCTTTTGCTCGACCGAGACCGTGCCTCACACGCGTCACCACGGCCTCAGATCGACTGCGGGACACCCTCCAACGCCTCCTGCTTTACACTAACGATGCTCGTGTTCTGTCCCTACCGCCGCTGATCGACTCAGGGACGACGCGCATTGCCTTTTGCTCGACTGTGACCGTGCCTAACTCGTGTCCACGCGGCCTCAGATCGACTGCGGGACGCCCTCCAGCGCCTTTTGCACCACTCTAGCAATGCTCATGTCGAGTCTCCACAGCCACTGATCGACTCTGTGACGACGCGCATTGCCTTTTGCTCGACCGTGACCGTGCCTCACACGCGTCACCACGGCCTCAGATCGACTGCGGGACACCCTCCAACGCCTCCTGCTTTACACTAACGATGCTCGTGTTCTGTCCCTACCGCCGCTGATCGACTCAGGGACGACGCGCATTGCCTTCTGCTCGACTGAGACCGTGCCCAACACGAGTCCACAGCCACTGATCAACTCTAGGACGACGCGCATTGCCTTTTGCCCGACCGTGACCGTGCCTCACACGCGTCACCACGGCCTTAGATCGACTGCGGGACACCCTCCAACGCCTCCTGCTTCACTCTAACAATGGTCGTGTTCTTTCCCTACTGCCACTGATTGACTCCGGGACGACGCGCATTGCCTTTTGCTCGCTTGTGACCGTGCCAAACACGTGTCCTCACGACCTAAGGTCGACAGCGGAACACGCTCCAACGCCTCCTGCTCCACTCTAACGATGATGGTGTCCAGTCCCTACTGCTACTGATCGACTCTGGGACGACGCGCATTGCCTTTTGCTTGATTGTGACCGTGCCAAACACGTGTTCTCACGACCTCAGATCGACTGCGGGACACCTTCCAACGCCTCCAGCTCTACTCTGACGATGATCGAGTCAAGACCACATTGCCACCGACTGACACTGGCACGACGCGCATTGCTTTCAGCGTGACTGTGCCCGTGCTCAACAAGAGTCCCCACTGCTTTCGATCGACTCTAGGACGACGCGCATTGCCTTATGCTTGACCGTGACTGTGGCAAACACGAGTCCTCACTGCCTCCGATCGACTCTCGGACGACCCGCATTGCCTTTCGCTCGACTGTGACCGTGCCCAACACTGGTCCCCACAGCCACCGATCGACTCTAGGACGACGAGCATTGCCTTTTGCTGGACCGTGACCGTGGCAAACACAAGCCCTCACGGCCTCTGAACAACTGCAAGAGGTCATCCAACGACTTCTGCTTCACTCTGACGATGCTTGTGTCGAGTTCACGTTGCCATTGATCAACTCTGAGTCGTCGCGCCACGCCTTTTGCTCGACTTTAACAGTGCTTCGTCAGTATGAAGCAGGAGGCGTTGGACGGCCACCTGCAGTCGATCCGAGGCTGTGTGGACACGCGTTAGGCACGAGCACAGTCGAGCGAAAGGCAATGCGCGTCGTCCCTGAGTCGATCAGAGCCTGTGGGGACTCGTGTTGGGCACGGTTACAGTCGAGCAAAAGGCAATGCGCGTCGTGCTAGAGTCGATCGGTGGCAATGTGGACTTGACGCGAGCATCGTCAGAGTGGAGCAGGAGGCGTTAAATAGCCTTCCGCAGTCAATCAGAGGCCGTAGGGACACGTGTTGGGCACGGTCACAGTCGAGCAAAAGGCGATGCGCGTCGTCCCAGAGTCGATTGATGGGTGTGGGGACTCGACATGAGCATCGCTAAAGTGAAGCAGAAGGCGTTGCAGGGTGTCCCGCAGTCGATCTGAGGTCGTGAGGACACGAGTTTGGCACGGTCACAATCGAGCAGAAGGCAATGCGCGTCGTCCCAGAGTCGATCAGTAGCAGTAGGGACTGGACACCGCCATCGTTAGAGTAAAGCAGGAGGCGCAGGAGGGTGTCCCGCAGTCGATCTGAGGCCGTGGTGACGCGTGTAAGGCACGGTCACGGTCGAGCAAAAGGCAATGCGCGTCGTCCCAGAGTCGATCGTCGGCTGTGGGGACTCGACATAAGCATCGTTGGAGTGAAGCAGGAGGCGTCGGTGGGTGTCCCGCAGTCGATCTGAGGTCGTCAAGACACGTTTTTGGAACGGTCACGATCGAGCAAAAGGCAATGCGCGTCGTCCCAGAGTCGATTGGTGGAAGTGGGGACTCGTGTTGGGCACGGTCACAAACGAGCGGAAGGCAATGCGCGTCGTAACAGAAACGATCGGCGGCAGTGGGGACTCGACATGAGCATTGCTGGAGTGGTGCAGGAGGCGCTGGAGGGCGTCCCTCAGTCCACAAAAGGCAATGCGCGTTGTCCCAGAGTCGATCAGTGGCAATGTGGACTTGACACGAGCATCGTTAAAGTGGAGCAGAAGGCGTTGGAGGGCCTCTTGCAGTCGATCAGAGGTCGTGTGGACTCGTGTAAGGCAGGATCACAGTCGAGCAAAAGGCAATGCGCGTCGTCCCTGAGTCGATCGGAGCCTGTGGGGACTCGTGTTGGACACGGTTACAGTCGATCAAGAGGCAATGCGCGTCGTGCTAGAGTCGATGGGTGGCAATGTGGACTCGACGCGAGCATCGTCAGAGTGGAGCAAGAGGCGTTAAATAGCCTCCCGCAGTCAATCAGAGGCCGTAGATACACGTGTTGGGCACGGTCACAGTCGAGCAAAAGGCAATGCGCGTCGTCCCGGAGTCGATTGATGGGAGTGGGGACTCGACATGAGCATCGCTAAAGTGAAGCAGGAGGCGTTGGAGGGTGTCCCGCAGTCGATCTGAGGTCGTGAGGACACGTGTTTGGCACGGTCACAACCGAGCAAAAGGCAATGCGCGTCGTCCCAGAGTCGATCAGTGGCAGTAGGGACTGGACACCGCCATCGTTAGAGTAAAGCAGGAGGCGTAGGAGGGTGTCCCGCAGTCGATCTGAGGCCGTGGTGACGCGTGTGAGGCACGGTCACGGTCGAGCAAAAGGCAATGCGCGTCGTCCTGGAGTTGATCGGTGGCTGTGGGGACTCGTGTTGGGCGCGGTCACAGTCGAGCAGAAGGCAATGCGCGTCGTCCCAGAGTCGAACAGTGGCAGTAGCGTTAGAACACGAGCATCGTTAGTGTGAAGCAGAAGGCGTTGGAGGGTGTCCCGCAGTCGATCTGAGGCCGTGGTGACGCGTGTGAGGCACGGTCACGGTCGAGCAAAAGGCAATGCGCGTCGTCCCAGAGTCGATCGTCGGCTGTGGGGACTCGACATAAGCATTGTTAGAGTGAAGCAGGAGGCGTTGGAGGGCCTCTTGCAGTCGTTCAGAGGTCGTGTGGACTCGTGTTAGGCAGGGTCACAGTCGAGCAAAAGGCAATGCGCGTCGTTCCAAAGTCGATCGGAGGCAGTGGGGACTCGTGTTAGGCAGGGTCACAGTCGAGCAAAAGGCAATGCGCGTCGTGCCGGAGTCGATTGGTAGCTGTGGAGACACGACACAAGCATCGTTAGAGTAGAGCGAGGGGCGCTGGAGGGCATCTCTCGGTCGATCAGAGGCAGTGGGGACTCGTGCGAGGCAGGGTCACAGTCGAGCGAAAGGCTATGCGCATCGTCACTGAAACGATCGGCGGCAGTGAGGACTCGACATGAGCATTGCTAGAGTGGTGCAGGAGGCGCTGGAGGGCGTCCCTCAGTCGACAAAAGGCAATGCGCGTTGTCCCAGAGTCGATTGGTGGCAATGTGGACTTGACACGAGCATCGTTAGTGTGAAGCAGAAGGCGTTGGAGGGTGTCCCGCAGTCGATCTGAGGCCGTGGTGACGCGTGTGAGGCACGGTCACGGTCGAGCAGAAGCCAATGCGCGTCGTCCAGAGTCCACCGGAGGCGGTAGGGACTCGTGTTGGGCACGGTCACAGACGAGCGGAAGGCAATGCGCGTCGTCACAGAAACGATCGGCGGCAGTGGGGACTCGTGTTAGGCAAGGTCACAGTCGAGCAAAAGGCAATGCGCGTCGTCTCCGAGTCGATCGGAGGCAGTAAGGACTTGTGTTAGGGACGGTCACAGTCGAGCAGAAGGGGAGCGCGTCGTCCCTGAGTCGATCGGAGGCAGTAGGGACTCGTGTTCAGCACGGTCACAGTCGAGCAAAAGGCCTCTGAACGACGTCGGGACGCCCTTCACCACCTTACGCTTCACTCCAACGATGCACGTGTCGGGTCCCCACTGCCACCAATGAACCTCAGGGTGGTCGCGCATTGCCTTTTGCTCGACCGTGACCGTGCCTAACACGTGTCCCTACGGCCTCTGATCGACTGCGGGACACCCTCCAACGCCTCCTGCTCCACTCTAACGATGCTCGTGTTCAGTCCCTACTGCCACTGATCGACTCTGGGACAACCCGCATTGCCTCTTGCTCGACTGTGACCGTGCCTAACTCGTGTCCACGCGGCCTCAGATCGACTGCGGGACGCCCTCCAGCGCCTCCTGCTCCACTTTAGCAATGCTCATGTCAAGTCCCCACTCCCACCCATCGACTCTGGGACGACGCGCATCGCCTTTTGCTCGACTGTTACCGTGCCAAACTCGTGTCCTTACGGCCTGAGATCGACTGCGGGACGCCCTCCAGCGCCTTTTGCACCACTCTAGCAATGCTCATGTCGAGTCTCCACTGCCACTGATCGACTCTGTGACGACGCGCATTGCCTTTTGCTCGACCGTGACCGTGCCTCACACGCGTCACCACGGCCTCAGATCGACTGCGGGACACCCTCCAACGCCTCCTGCTTTACACTAACGATGCTCGTGTTCTGTCCCTACCGCCGCTGATCGACTCAGGGACGACGCGCATTGCCTTCTGCTCGACTGTGACCGTGCCCAACACGAGTCCACAGCCACTGATCAACTCTAGGACGACGCGCATTGCCTTTTGCTCGACCGTGACCGTGCCTCACACGCGTCACCACGGCCTTAGATCGACTGCGGGACACCCTCCAACGCCTCCTGCTTCACTCTAACAATGGTCGTGTTCTTTCCCTACTGCCACTGATTGACTCCGGGACGACGCGCATTGCCTTTTGCTCGCTTGTGACCGTGCCAAACACGTGTCCTCACGACCTAAGGTCGACAGCGGAACACCCTCCAACGCCTCCTGCTCCACTCTAACGATGATGGTGTCCAGTCCCTACTGCTACTGATCGACTCTGGGACGACGCGCATTGCCTTTTGCTTGATTGTGACCGTGCCAAACACGTGTTCTCACGACCTCAGATCGACTGCGGGACACCTTCCAACGCCTCCAGCTCTACTCTGACGATGATCGAGTCAAGACCACATTGCCACCGACTGACACTGGCACGACGCGCATTGCTTTCAGCGTGACTGTGCCCGTGCTCAACACGAGTCCCCACTGCTTTCGATCGACTCTAGGACGACGCGCATTGCCTTATGCTTGACCGTGACTGTGGCAAACACGAGTCCTCACTGCCTCCGATCGACTCTCGGACGACCCGCATTGCCTTTCGCTCGACTGTGACCGTGCCCAACACTGGTCCCCACAGCCACCGATCGACTCTAGGACGACGAGCATTGCCTTTTGCTGGACCGTGACCGTGGCAAACACAAGCCCTCACGGCCTCTGAACAACTGCAAGAGGTCATCCAACGACTTCTGCTTCACTCTGACGATGCTTGTGTCGAGTTCACGTTGCCATTGATCAACTCTGAGTCGTCGCGCCACGCCTTTTGCTCGACTTTAACAGTGCTTCGTCAGTATGAAGCAGGAGGCGTTGGACGGCCACCTGCAGTCGATCCGAGGCTGTGTGGACACGCGTTAGGCACGAGCACAGTCGAGCGAAAGGCAATGCGCGTCGTCCCTGAGTCGATCAGAGCCTGTGGGGACTCGTGTTGGGCACGGTTACAGTCGAGCAAAAGGCAATGCGCGTCGTGCTAGAGTCGATCGGTGGCAATGTGGACTTGACGCGAGCATCGTCAGAGTGGAGCAGGAGGCGTTAAATAGCCTTCCGCAGTCAATCAGAGGCCGTAGGGACACGTGTTGGGCACGGTCACAGTCGAGCAAAAGGCGATGCGCGTCGTCCCAGAGTCGATTGATGGGAGTGGGGACTCGACATAAGCATCGCTAAAGTGAAGCAGAAGGCGTTGCAGGGTGTCCCGCAGTCGATCTGAGGTCGTGAGGACACGAGTTTGGCACGGTCACAATCGAGCAGAAGGCAATGCGCGTCGTCCCAGAGTCGATCAGTAGCAGTAGGGACTGGACACCGCCATCGTTAGAGTAAAGCAGGAGGCGCAGGAGGGTGTCCCGCAGTCGATCTGAGGCCGTGGTGACGCGTGTAAGGCACGGTCACGGTCGAGCAAAAGGCAATGCGCGTCGTCCCAGAGTCGATCGTCGGCTGTGGGGACTCGACATAAGCATCGTTGGAGTGAAGCAGGAGGCGTCGGTGGGTGTCCCGCAGTCGATCTGAGGTCGTCAAGACGCGTTTTTGGAACGGTCACGATCGAGCAAAAGGCAATGCGCGTCGTCCCAGAGTCGATTGGTGGAAGTGGGGACTCGTGTTGGGCACGGTCACAAACGAGCGGAAGGCAATGCGCGTCGTCACAGAAACGATCGGCGGCAGTGGGGACTCGACATGAGCATTGCTGGAGTGGTGCAGGAGGCGCTGGAGGGCGTCCCTCAGTCGACAAAAGGCAATGCGCGTTGTCCCAGAGTCGATCAGTGGCAACGTGGACTTGACACGAGCATCGTTAAAGTGGAGCAGAAGGCGTTGGAGGGCCTCTTGCAGTCGATCAGAGGTCGTGTGGACTCGTGTAAGGCAGGATCACAGTCGAGCAAAAGGCAATGCGCGTCGTCCCTGAGTCGATCGGAGCCTGTGGGGACTCGTGTTGGACACGGTTACAGTCGATCAAGAGGCAATGCGCGTCGTGCTAGAGTCGATGGGTGGCAATGTGGACTCGACGCGAGCATCGTCAGAGTGGAGCAAGAGGCGTTAAATAGCCTCCCGCAGTCAATCAGAGGCCGTAGATACACGTGTTGGGCACGGTCACAGTCGAGCAAAAGGCAATGCGCGTCGTCCCGGAGTCGATTGATGGGAGTGGGGACTCGACATGAGCATCGCTAAAGTGAAGCAGGAGGCGTTGGAGGGTGTCCCGCAGTCGATCTGAGGTCGTGAGGACACGTGTTTGGCACGGTCACAACCGAGCAAAAGGCAATGCGCGTCGTCCCAGAGTCGATCAGTGGCAGTAGGGACTGGACACCGCCATCGTTAGAGTAAAGCAGGAGGCGTAGGAGGGTGTCCCGCAGTCGATCTGAGGCCGTGGTGACGCGTGTGAGGCACGGTCACGGTCGAGCAAAAGGCAATGCGCGTCGTCCTGGAGTTGATCGGTGGCTGTGGGGACTCGTGTTGGGCGCGGTCACAGTCGAGCAGAAGGCAATGCGCGTCGTCCCAGAGTCGAACAGTGGCAGTAGCGTTAGAACACGAGCATCGTTAGTGTGAAGCAGAAGGCGTTGGAGGGTGTCCCGCAGTCGATCTGAGGCCGTGGTGACGCGTGTGAGGCACGGTCACGGTCGAGCAAAAGGCAATGCGCGTCGTCCCAGAGTCGATCGTCGGCTGTGGGGACTCGACATAAGCATTGTTAGAGTGAAGCAGGAGGCGTTGGAGGGCCTCTTGCAGTCGTTCAGAGGTCGTGTGGACTCGTGTTAGGCAGGGTCACAGTCGAGCAAAAGGCAATGCGCGTCGTTCCAAAGTCGATCGGAGGCAGTGGGGACTCGTGTTAGGCAGGGTCACAGTCGAGCAAAAGGCAATGCGCGTCGTGCCGGAGTCGATTGGTAGCTGTGGAGACACGACACAAGCATCGTTAGAGTAGAGCGAGGGGCGCTGGAGGGCATCTCTCGGTCGATCAGAGGCAGTGGGGACTCGTGCGAGGCAGGGTCACAGTCGAGCGAAAGGCAATGCGCATCGTCACTGAAACGATCGGCGGCAGTGAGGACTCGACATGAGCATTGCTAGAGTGATGCAGGAGGCGCTGGAGGGCGTCCCTCAGTCGACAAAAGGCAATGCGCGTTGTCCCAGAGTCGATTGGTGGCTATGTGGACTTGACACGAGCATCGTTAGTGTGAAGCAGAAGGCGTTGGAGGGTGTCCCGCAGTCGATCTGAGGCCGTGGTGACGCGTGTGAGGCACGGTCACGGTCGAGCAAAAGCCAATGCGCGTCGTCCAGAGTCCACCGGAGGCGGTAGGGACTCGTGTTGGGCACGGTCACAGACGAGCGGAAGGCAATGCGCGTCGTCACAGAAACGATCGGCGGCAGTGGGGACTCGTGTTAGGCAAGGTCACAGTCGAGCAAAAGGCAATGCGCGTCGTCTCCGAGTCGATCGGAGGCAGTAAGGACTTGTGTTAGGGACGGTCACAGTCGAGCAGAAGGGGAGCGCGTCGTCCCTGAGTCGAATGGAGGCAGTAGGGACTCGTGTTCAGCACGGTCACAGTCGAGCAAAAGGCCTCTGAACGACGTCGGGACGCCCTTCACCACCTTACGCTTCACTCCAACGATGCACGTGTCGGGTCCCCACTGCCACCAATGAACCTCAGGGTGGTCGCGCATTGCCTTTTGCTCGACCGTGACCGTGCCTAACACGTGTCCCTACGGCCTCTGATCGACTGCGGGACACCCTCCAACGCCTCCTGCTCCACTCTAACGATGCTCGTGTTCAGTCCCTACTGCCACTGATCGACTCTGGGACAACCCGCATTGCCTCTTGCTCGACTGTGACCGTGCCTAACTCGTGTCCACGCGGCCTCAGATCGACTGCGGGACGCCCTCCAGCGCCTCCTGCTCCACTTTAGCAATGCTCATGTCAAGTCCCCACTCCCACCCATCGACTCTGGGACGACGCGCATCGCCTTTTGCTCGACTGTTACCGTGCCAAACTCGTGTCCTTACGGCCTGAGATCGACTGCGGGACGCCCTCCAGCGCCTTTTGCACCACTCTAGCAATGCTCATGTCGAGTCTCCACAGCCACTGATCGACTCTGAGACGACGCGCATTGCCTTTTGCTCGACCGTGACCGTGCCTCACACGCGTCACCACGGCCTCAGATCGACTGCGGGACACCCTCCAACGCCTCCTGCTTTACACTAACGATGCTCGTGTTCTGTCCCTACCGCCGCTGATCGACTCAGGGACGACGCGCATTGCCTTTTGCTCGACTGTGACCGTGCCTAACTCGTGTCCACGCGGCCTCAGATCGACTGCGGGACGCCCTCCAGCGCCTTTTGCACCACTCTAGCAATGCTCATGTCAGGTCTCCACAGCCACTGATCGACTCTGTGACGACGCGCATTGCCTTTTGCTGGACCGTGACCGTGCCTCACACGCGTCACCACGGCCTCAGATCGACTGCGGGACACCCTCCAACGCCTCCTGCTTTACACTAACGATGCTCGTGTTCTTTCCCTACTGCCACTGATTGACTCCGGGACGACGCGCATTGCCTTTTGCTCGCTTGTGACCGTGCCAAACACGTGTCCTCACGACCTAAGGTCGACAGCGGAACACCCTCCAACGCCTCCTGCTCCACTCTAACGATGATGGTGTCCAGTCCCTACTGCTAC
The DNA here is from genome assembly GCF_021155775.2 of Neodiprion pinetum. Classification (NCBI taxonomy): domain Eukaryota; kingdom Metazoa; phylum Arthropoda; class Insecta; order Hymenoptera; family Diprionidae; genus Neodiprion; species Neodiprion pinetum. The sequence goes on along the minus strand of NC_060236.1, from coordinate 14,775,753 downwards.
TGATCGACTCTGGGACGACGCGCATTGCCTTTTGCTTGATTGTGACCGTGCCAAACACGTGTTCTCACGACCTCAGATCGACTGCGGGACACCCTCCAACGCCTCCAGCTCTACTCTGACGATGATCGCGTCAAGACCACATTGCCACCGACTGACACTGGCACGACGCGCATTGCTTTCAGCGTGACTGTGCCCGTGCTCAACAAGAGTCCCCACTGCTTTCGATCGACTCTAGGACGACGCGCATTGCCTTATGCTTGACCGTGACTGTGGCAAACACGAGTCCTCACTGCCTCCGATCGACTCTCGTACGACCCGCATTGCCTTTCGCTCGACTGTGACCGTGCCCAACACTGGTCCCCACAGCCACCGATCGACTCTAGGACGACGAGCATTGCCTTTTGCTGGACCGTGACCGTGGCAAACACAAGCCCTCACGGCCTCTGAACAACTGCAAGAGGTCATCCAACGACTTCTGCTTCACTCTGACGATGCTTGTGTCGAGTTCACGTTGCCATTGATCAACTCTGAGTCGTCGCGCCACGCCTTTTGCTCGACTTTAACAGTGCTTCGTCAGTATGAAGCAGGAGGCGTTGGACGGCCACCTGCAGTCGATCCGAGGCTGTGTGGACACGCGTTAGGCACGAGCACAGTCGAGCGAAAGGCAATGCGCGTCGTCCCTGAGTCGATCAGAGCCTGTGGGGTCTCGTGTTGGGCACGGTTACAGTCGAGCAAAAGGCAATGCGCGTCGTGCTAGAGTCGATCGGTGGCAATGTGGACTTGACGCGAGCATCGTCAGAGTGGAGCAGGAGGCGTTAAATAGCCTTCCGCAGTCAATCAGAGGCCGTAGGGACACGTGTTGGGCACGGTCACAGTCGAGCAAAAGGCGATGCGCGTCGTCCCAGAGTCGATTGATGGGAGTGGGGACTCGACATGAGCATCGCTAAAGTGAGGCAGAAGGCGTTGCAGGGTGTCCCGCAGTCGATCTGAGGTCGTGAGGACACGAGTTTGGCACGGTCACAATCGAGCAGAAGGCAATGCGCGTCGTCCCAGAGTCGATCAGTAGCAGTAGGGACTGGACACCGCCATCGTTAGAGTAAAGCAGGAGGCGAAGGAGGGTGTCCCGCAGTCGATCTGAGGCCGTGGTGACGCGTGTGAGGCACGGTCACGGTCGAGCAAAAGGCAATGCGCGTCGTCCCTGAGTCGATCGGAGCCTGTGGGGACTCGTGTTGAGCACGGTTACAGTCGAGCAAAAGGCAATGCGCGTCGTGCTAGAGTCGATTGATGGGAGTGTGGACTCGACATGAGCATCGCTAAAGTGAAGCAGGAGGCGTTGGAGGGTGTCCCGCAGTCGATCTGAGGTCGTGTGGACTCGTGTGAGGCAGGGTCACAGTCGAGCAAAAGGCAATGCGCGTCGTTCCAGAGTCGATCGGAGGCAGTGGGGACTCGTGTTAGGCAAGGTCACAGTCAAGCAAAAGGCAATGCGCGTCGTCTCCGAGTCGATCGGAGGCAGTGAGGACTTGTGTTAGGGACGGTCACAGTCGAGCAGAAGGGGAGCGCGTCGTCCCTGAGTCGATCGGAGGCAGTAGGGACTCGTGGTCAGCACGGTCACAGTCGAGCAAAAGGCAATGCGCGTCGTCCCAGAGTCGATTGATGGGAGTGTGGACTCGACATGAGCATCGCTAAAGTGAAGCAGGAGGCGTTGGAGGGTGTCCCGCAGTCGATCTGAGGTCGTGAGGACACGTGTTTGGCACGGTCACAATCGAGCGAAAGGCAATGCGCGTCGTCCCAGAGTCGATCGGCGGCGGTGGGGACTGAACACCGCTATCGTTAGAGTAAAGCAGGAGGCGTAGGAGGGTGTCCCGCGGTCAATCTGAGGCCGTGGTGACACGTGTTAGGCAAGGTCACGGTCGAGCAAAAGGCAATGCGCGTCGTTTCGGAGTCGATCGTCGGCTGTGGGGACTTGACATAAGCATCGTTGGAATGAAGCAGGAGGCGTCGGTGGGTGTCCCGCAGTTGATCTGAGGTCGTGAGGACACGTGTTTGGTTCGGTCACAGTCGAGCAAAAGGCAATGCGCGTCGTTTCAGAGTCGATCGAAGGCAGTGGGGACACGTGTTGGGCACGGTCACAGTCGAGCAAAAGGCAATGCGCGTCGTTTCAGAGTCGATCAAAGGCCGTAAAAACACGTGTTAGGCACGGTCACAGTCGAGGAGAAGGCAATGCGCGTCGTCCCAGAGTCGATCGGTGGCAACGTGGACTTGACACGAGCATCGTCAGAATGGAGCGGGAGGCGTTGAATGACCTCTTGAAGTCAATCAGTGGCAGTGAGGACCCGTGTAAGGCATGGTCACAGTCGAGCAAAAGGCAATGCGCATCGTTCTAGAGTCGATCGGATGCAGTGGGGACACGTGTTGGGCACGGTCACGGTCGAGCAAAAGGCAATGCGCGTCGTCCCGCAGTCGTTCAGAGGCCGTAGAAACACGTGTTAGGCACGGTCACAGTCGAGGAGAAGGCAATGCGCGTCGTCACAGAGTCAATCGGAGGCAGTAGGGACTCGTGCTAGGCATGGTCACAGTCGAGCAAAAGGCAATGCGCGTCGTCCCAGAGTTCATCAGAGGCAGCGGGGACTCGTGTTTGGTACGGTCACAGTCGAGCGAAAGGCGATGCGCGTCGTCCCAGAGTCGATCGGTGGCTGTGGGGACTCGACATGAGCATCGCTAGAGTAGTGCGGGAGGCGCTGGAGGGCGTCCCGCAGTCGATCTGAGGCTGTAAGGACACGGGTTGGGCACGGTCACAGTCGAGCAAAAGGCAATGCGCGTCGTCCCAGAGTCAATCGGAGGCAGTGGGGACTCGTGTTAGGCAAGGTCACAGTCGAGCAAAAGGCAATGCGCGTCGTCTCCGAGTCGATCAGAGGCAGTGAGAACTAGTGTTAGGGACGGTCACGGTCGAGCAGAAGGCGAGCGCGTCGTCCCTGAGTCGATCGGAGGCAGTAGGGACTCGTGTTCAGCACGGTCACAGTCGAGCAAAAGGCAATGCGCGTCGTGCCGGTGTCGATCGGTGGCAATGTGGTCTTGACACGAGCATCGTCAGAGTAGAGCTGGAGGCGTTGGAGAGTGTCCCGCAGTCGATCTGAGGCCGTAAGGACACGAGTTGGGCACGGTAACAGTCGAGCAAAAGGCAATGCGCGTCGTCCCGGAGTCGATTGGAGGCAGTGGGGACTCGTGTTAGGCAAGGTCACAGTTGAGCAAAAGGCAATGCGCGTCGTCCCAGAGTCGATTAGAGGCAGTGGGGACTCGTGTTAGGCACGGTCACAGTCGAGCAAAAGGCAATGCGCGTCGTGCCGGAGTCGATTGGTAGCTGTGGAGACACGACACAAGCATCGTTAGAGTAGAGCGAGGGGCGCTGGAGGGCATCTCTCGGTCGATCAGAGGCAGTGGGGACTCGTGTGAGGCAGGGTCACAGTCGAGCGGAAGGCAATGCGCGTCGTCACTGAAACGATCGGCGGCAGTGAGGACTCGACATGAGCATTGCTAGAGTGGTGCAGGAGGCGCTGGAGGGCGTCCCTCAGTCGACAAAAGGCAATGCGCGTTGTCCCAGAGTCGATTGGTGGCAATGTGGACTCGACACGAGCATCGTTAGTGTGAAGCAGAAGGCGTTGGAGGGTGTCCCGCAGTCGATCTGAGGCCGTGGTGACGCGTGTGAGGCACGGTCACGGTCAAGCAAAAGCCAATGCGCGTCGTCCAGAGTCCACCGGAGGCGGTAGGGACTCGTGTTGGGCACGGTCACAGACGAGCGGAAGGCAATGCGCGTCGTCACAGAAACGATCGGCGGCAGTGGGGACTCGTGTTAGGCAAGGTCACAGTCGAGCAAAAGGCAATGCGCGTCGTCTCCGAGTCGATCGGAGGCAGTAAGGACTTGTGTCAGGGACGGTCACAGTCGAGCAGAAGGGGAGCGCGTCGTCCCTGAGTCGATCGGAGGCAGTAGGGACTCGTGTTCAGCACGGTCACAGTCGAGCAAAAGGCCTCTGAACGACGTCGGGACGCCCTTCACCACCTTACGCTTCACTCCAACGATGCACGTGTCGGGTCCCCACTGCCACCAATGAACCTCAGGGTGGTCGCGCATTGCCTTTTGCTCGACCGTGACCGTGCCTAACACGTGTCCCTACGGCCTTAGATCGACTGCGGGACACCCTCCAACGCCTCCTGCTCCACTCTAACGATGATGGTGTCCAGTCCCTACTGCTACTGATCGACTCTGGGACGACGCGCATTGCCTTTTGCTTGATTGTGACCGTGCCAAACACGTGTTCTCACGACCTCAGATCGACTGCGGGACACCCTCCAACGCCTTCAGCTCTACTCTGACGATGATCGAGTCAAGACCACATTGCCACCGACTGACACAGGCACGACGCGCATCGCTTTCAGCGTGACTGTGCCCGTGCTCAACAAGAGTCCCCACTGCTTTCGATCGACTCTCGGACGACGCGCATTGCCTTATGCTTGACCGTGACTGTGGCAAACACGAGTCCTCACTGCCTCCGATCGACTCTCGGACGACCCGCATTGCCTTTCGCTCGACTGTGACCGTGCCCAACACTGGTCCCCACAGCCACCGATCGACTCTAGGACGACGAGCATTGCCTTTTGCTGGACCGTGACCGTGGCAAACACAAGCCCTCACGGCCTCTGAACAACTGCAAGAGGTCATCCAACGACTTCTGCTTCACTCTGACGATGCTTGTGTCGAGTTCACGTTGCCATTGATCAACTCTGAGTCGTCGCGCCACGCCTTTTGCTCGACTCTAACAGTGCTTCGTCAGTATGAAGCAGGAGGCGTTGGACGGCCACCTGCAGTCGATCCGAGGCTGTGTGGACACGCGTTAGGCACGAGCACAGTCGAGCGAAAGGCAATGTGCGTCGTCCCTGAGTCGATCGGAGCCTGTGGGGACTCGTGTTGGGCACGGTTACAGTCGAGCAAAAGGCAATGCGCGTCGTGCTAGAGTCGATCGGTGGCAATGTGGACTTGACGCGAGCATCGTCAGAGTGGAGCAGGAGGCGTTAAAAAGCCTTCCGCAGTCAATCAGAGGCCGTAGGGACACGTGTTGGGCACGGTCACAGTCGAGCAAAAGGCGATGCGCGTCGTCCCAGAGTCGATTGATGGGAGTGGGGACTCGACATGAGCATCGCTAAAGTGAAGCAGAAGGCGTTGCAGGGTGTCCCGCAGTCGATCTGAGGTCGTGAGGACACGAGTTTGGCACGGTCACAATCGAGCAGAAGGCAATGCGCGTCGTCCCAGAGTCGATCAGTAGCAGTAGGGACTGGACACCGCCATCGTTAGAGTAAAGCAGGAGGCGTAGGAGGGTGTCCCGCAGTCGATCTGAGGCCGTGGTGACGCGTGTGAGGCACGGTCACGGTCGAGCAAAAGGCAATGCGCGTCGTCCCAGAGTCGATCGTCGGCTGTGGGGACTCGACATAAGCATCGTTGGAGTGAAGCAGGAGGCGTCGGTGGGTGTCCCGCAGTCGATCTGAGGTCGTCAGGACACGTTTTTGGAACGGTCACGATCGAGCAAAAGGCAATGCGCGTCGTCCCAGAGTCGATTGGTGGAAGTGGGGACTCGTGTTGGGCACGGTCACAGACGAGCGGAAGGCAATGCGCGTCGTCACAGAAACGATCGGCGGCAGTGGGGACTCGACATGAGCATTGCTGGAGTGGTGCAGGAGGCGCTGGAGGGCGTCCCTCAGTCGACAAAAGGCAATGCGCGTTGTCCCAGAGTCGATCAGTGGCAATGTGGACTTGACACGAGCATCGTTAAAGTGGAGCAGAAGGCGTTGGAGGGCCTCTTGCAGTCGATCAGAGGTCGTGTGGACTCGTGTAAGGCAGGGTCACAGTCGAGCATAAGGCAATGCGCGTCGTCCCTGAGTCGATCGGAGCCTGTGGGGACTCGTGTTGGACACGGTTACAGTCGATCAAGAGGCAATGCGCGTCGTGCTAGAGTCGATGGGTGGCAATGTGGACTCGACGCGAGCATCGTCAGAGTGGAGCAAGAGGCGTTAAATAGCCTCCCGCAGTCAATCAGAGGCCGTAGATACACGTGTTGGGCACGGTCACAGTCGAGCAAAAGGCAATGCGCGTCGTCCCAGAGTCGATCAGTGGCAGTAGGGACTGGACACCGCCGTCGTTAGAGTAAAGCAGGAGGCGTAGGAGGGTGTCCCGCAGTCGATCTGAGGTCGTGAGGACACGTGTTTGGCACGGTCACAACCGAGCAAAAGGCAATGCGCGTCGTCCCAGAGTCGATCAGTGGCAGTAGGGACTGGACACCGCCATCGTTAGAGTAAAGCAGGAGGCGTAGGAGGGTGTCCCGCAGTCGATCTGAGGCCGTGGTGACGCGTGTGAGGCACGGTCACGGTCGAGCAAAAGGCAATGCGCGTCGTCCTGGAGTTGATCGGTGGCTGTGGGGACTCGTGTTGGGCGCGGTCACAGTCGAGCAGAAGGCAATGCGCGTCGTCCCAGAGTCGAACAGTGGCAGTAGCGTTAGAACACGAGCATCGTTAGTGTGAAGCAGAAGGCGTTGGAGGGTGTCCCGCAGTCGATCTGAGGCCGTGGTGACGCGTGTGAGGCACGGTCACGGTCGAGCAAAAGGCAATGCGCGTCGTCCCAGAGTCGATCGTCGGCTGTGGGGACTCGACATAAGCATTGTTAGAGTGAAGCAGGAGGCGTCGGTGGGTGTCCCGCAGTCGATCTGAGGTCGTGAGGACACGTGTTTGGCACGGTCACGATCGAGCAAAAGGCGATGCGCGTCGTCCCAGAGTCGATTGGTGGGAGTGGGGACTCGTGTTGGGCACGGTCACAGACGAGCGGAAGGCAATGCGCGTCGTCACAGAAACGATCGGCGGCAGTGGGGACTCGACATGAGCATTGCTAGAGTGGTGCAGGAGGCGCTGGAGGGCGTCCCTTAGTCGACAAAAAGCAATGCGCGTTGTCCCTGAGTCGATCGGTGGCAATGTGGACTTGACACGAGCATCGTTAAAGTGGAGCAGAAGGCGTTGGAGGGCCTCTTGCAGTCGTTCAGAGGTCGTGTGGACTCGTGTTAGGCAGGGTCACAGTCGAGCAAAAGGCAATGCGCGTCGTTCCAAAGTCGATCGGAGGCAGTGGGGACTCGTGTTAGGCAGGGTCACAGTCGAGCAAAAGGCAATGCGCGTCGTTCCAGAGTCGATCGGAGGCAGTGGGGACTCGTGTTAGGCACGGTCACAGTCGAGCAAAAGGCAATGCGCGTCGTTTCAGAGTCGATTAAAGGCCGTAGAAACACGTGTTAGGCACGGTCACAGTCAAGGAGAAGGCAATGCGCGTCGTCCCAGATTCGATCGGTGGCAACGTGGACTTGACACGAGCATCGTCGGAATGGAGCAGGAGGCGTTGGATGGCCTCTTGAAGTCAATCAGTGGCAGTGAGGACACGTGTGAGGCATGGTCAAAGTCGAGCCAAAGGCAATGCGCGTCGTTCTAGAGTCGATCGGAGGCAGTTAGGACACGTGTTGGGCACGGTCACAGTCGAGCAAAAGGCAATGCGCGTCGTCCCGCAGTCGATCAGAGGCCGTGGAAACACGTGTCAGGCACGGTCACAGTCGTGGAGGAGGCAATGCGCGTCGTCACGGAGTCGATCGGAGGCAGTAGGGACTCGTGTTAGGCATGGTCACAGTCGAGCAAAAGGCAATGCGCGTCGTTCCAGAGTCGATCAGAGGCTGTGGGGACTCGTGTTAGGCAAGGTCACAGTCGAGCAAACAGCAATGCGCGTCGTCCCGGAGACGATCGGTGGCAGTGGGGACTCGACACGAGCATTGTTGGTGTGGAGCTGAAGGCGCTGGAGGGCACCCCGCAGTAGGTCTGAGGCCGTAGGGACACGTGTTAGGCACGGTCACGGTCGGGCAAAAGGCAATGCGCGTCGTCCTAGAGTTGATCGGTAGCTGTGGGGACTCGTGTTGGGCACGGTCACAGTCGAACAGAAGGCAATGCGCGTCGTCCCAGAGTCGATCAGTGTCGGTAGGGACAGAACACGAGCAACGTTAGTGTAAAGCAGGAGGCGTTGGAGGGTGTCCCGCAGTCGATCTGAGGTCGTGAGGACACGTGTTTGGCACGGTCACAATCGAGCAAAAGGCAATGCGCGTCGTCCCAGAGTCGATCAGTGGCAGTAGGGACTGGACACCACCATCGTTAAAGTGGAGCAGGAGGCGTTGGAGGGTGTCCCGCTGTCGACCTGAGGTCGTGTGGACACGTGTTTGGCACGGTCACAATCGAGCAAAAGGCGATGCGCGTCGTCCCAGAGTCGATCAGTGCAGTAGGGACAGAACACGAGCATTGTTAGAGTAAAGCAGGAGGCGTTGGAGGGTGTCCCGCAGTTGATCTGAGGCCGTCGTGACGCGTGTGAGGCACGGTCACGGTCAAGCAAAAGGCAATGCGCGTCGTCCTAGAGTTGATCGGTGGCTGTGGGGACTCGTGTTGGGCACGGTCATAGTCGAGCAGAAGGCAATGCGCGTCGTCCCAGAGTCGATCAGTGGCGGTAGGGACAGAACACTAGCATCGTTAGAGTGAAACAGGAGGCGTTGAAGGGTGTCCCGCAGTCGATCTGAGGCCGCGGGGACACGAGTTAGGCACGGTCACAGTCGAGCAAAAGGCAATGCGCGTCGTCACGGAGTCGATCAGTGGCAGTAGGGACTGAACACGAGCATCGTTAGAGTGAAACAGGAGGCGTTGAAGGGTGTCCCGCAGTCGATCTGAGGTCGTGAGGACACGTGTTTGTCACGGTAACAATCGAGCAAAAGGCAATGCGCGTCGTCCCAGAGTCAATCGGAGGCAGTGGGGACTCGTGTTAGGCGAGGTCACAGTCGAGCAAAAGGCAATGCGCGTTGTCTCCGAGTCGATCGGAGGCAGTGAGGACTTGTGTTAGGGACGGTCACAGTCGAGCAGAAGGCGACCGCGTCGTCCCTGAGTCGATCGGAGGCAGTAGGGACTCGTGTTCAGCACGGTCACAGTCGAGCAAAAGGCAATGCGCGTCGTGCCAGTGTCGATCGGTGGCAATGTGGTCTTGACACGATCATCGTCAGAGTAGAGCTGGAGGCGTTGGAGGGTGTCCCGCAGTCGATATGAGGTCGTGAGGACACGTGTTTGGCACGGTCACAGTCGAGCAAAAGGCGATGCGCGTCGTCCCGGAGTCGAGCGGTGGCTGTGGGGATTCGACATGAGCATCGCTAGAGTGGAGCAGGAGGCGCTGGAGGGCGTCCCGCAGTCGATCTGAGGCAGTAGGGACACGTGTTGGGCACGGTTACAGTCAAGCAAAAGGCAATGCGCGTCGTCCCGGAGTCGATCAGAGGCAGTGGGGACTCGTGTGAGGCAGGGTCACAGTCGAGCGAAAGGCAATGCGCGTCATCCCAGAGTCGATCGAAGGCAGTGAGGACTTGTGTTAGGGACGGTCACAGTCGAGCAGAAGGCAATGCGCGTCCTCCCGGAGACGATCGGTGGCAGTGGGGACTCGACACGAGCATCGTTGGTGTGGAGCTGCAGGCGCTGGAGGGCGTCCCTCAGTCGATCAGAGGGCGTGGGGTCACTTGTTAGGCAAGGTCACAGTCGAGCAAAAGGCAATGCTCGTCGTTTCAGAGTCGATCGGTGGCAGTTAGGACTCGACACGAGCATCGTTAGAGTTGGGCAGGAGGCGCTGCAGGGTGTCCCGCAGTCGAT
>NC_060236.1:14758518-14761018 GCF_021155775.2 Neodiprion pinetum | reverse complement strand
AAATATTCAAAATTTTTCTAATAATTATACATAATTTTGAAAAATTAAAATGATGTGAGAAAGAATTTTTTTTTTTAATTTCCCATTTTTTAAGATTCAATTAAAAATTATAATATACATATGTATATATATATATATATATATACAAACATATTTATATATACAGATATATGTATATGTATATTTATATTCATTTATATTATACATTAATATGATAGAATATAAATGCAGGTAATTGAGGTAAATAATGTAATGAAATAAAAAATGATTGTGAATGGAAAAATTATGAAAAAATAAAATAAAATGAAAAATGAGCGTGTGATTAAATATATTCAGGATTTTTCTAATGATTAAACATAATTTTGGAAAAATTGAAATAATGTGAGAAAATTTTTTTTTTCCCAGTTTCCCATTTTTTAAGGTTAAATTAAAAATTATAATATACATATGTATATATATATATATATGTATATATATATATATATATATATATATCTATACCTACATATATATATATATATATATATATATATATATATATATATATATATATATATATATATATTTATATATGAATATATGTGTATATATATGTAAACATATATATTTATATATATACATGTATATATATATTTATATATCTACATATTATACATTTATATAATGAAATATAAATAAAGGTAATTGAGGTAAATAATGTAATAAAATAAAAATTGATTGTGAACGGAAAAAATTATAAAAAAATGAAATAAAATAAAAAATAAGCAAATGATTGAAAATATTTAAGATTTTTCAGATACTTATACACAATTTGAAAAAATTGAAATGTTGTGAAAAAAATTTTTTTTCTCAATTTCCCTTTTTTTCAAAGTAAATCCAAAATTATAATATACATATGTATATATATATATATGTATATATATATATATATATATATATATACCTACATATATATATATATATATATATATATATATATATATATATATATATATATATATATATATATATATAAATATATGTGTATATATATGTAAACATATATATTTATATATATACATGTATATATATATTTATATATCTACATATTATACATTTATATAATAGAATATAAATGAAGGTAATTGAGGTAAATAATGTAATAAAATAAAAATTGATTGTGAACGGAAAAAATTATAAAAAAATGAAATAAAATAAAAAATAAGCAAATAATTGAAAATATTCAAGATTTTTCAGATAATTATACACAATTCAAAAAAATTGAAATGTTGTGAAAAAAATTTTTTTTCTCAATTTCCTTTTTTTTCAAAGTAAATCCAAAATTATAATATACAAATATATATTCATTATATATGTACATATATATATATACATATATATATACATGTATAAATATATATAACCAAATATATATATATATATATATATATATATATATATATATATATATATGTGTATATACATATGTATATATGCGTCCATATAAAATATTGTATATATAGATATATATGTATATATATATTTATATTATACATTAATATAATAAAATATAAATAAAGGTAAATAATGTCATGAAATAAAAAATGATTGTGAATGGAAAAAATTATAAAAGAATGACATAAAATGAAAATAGGCGAATGAATAAGAATATTTGGGATTTTTCTGATAATTATACATAATTTTAAAAATTAAAATGTTGTAGAAAAAATTTTTTTTCCAATTTCCCATTTTTTAAAAGTAAATTGGAAATTATAATACACATATATATATTCATATATATATATATATATATATATATATATACCTACATATATATATATATATTTATATATATATATATGTATATATATAAATATATATATATATACATGTATATATATATTTATATATATTTATATCATACATTAATATAATAAAATATAAATAAAGGTAATTGAGGTAATTAGAGTAATGAAATGAAAAATGATTGTGAATGGAAAAAATCATGAAAAAATGAAATAAAATAAAAAATGAGCAAATAATTGAAAATATTTAGGATTTTTCTAATAATCATACGTAATTTCAAAAAATTAAAATGTTGTGGAAAAAATTTTTTTTTCTCAATTTCTCATTTTTTAAAAGTAAATTGGAAATTATAATATTTGAATATATATTTATTATATATGTGTATATATATATATATATATATGCATGTATATTTATATATAACCAAATATATATATATATATACATATATGTGTAAATACATATGTATATTTGCGTCTATATATATATATATATATATATATATATATATATATACATATACATACGTATTTATATACATATATATGTCTATATCTATGTATACATCTTTATATTATACATTTATATAATAGAATATAAATGAAGGTAATTGAGGTAAATAATGTAATAAAATAAAAATTGATTGTGAATGGAAAAATTATAAAAAAATGAAATAAAATAAAAAATAATCGAATAATTGAGAATATTTAAAATT